>NW_013669217.1:9159-19267 GCF_000517525.1 Limulus polyphemus
TGGATATTAATTAAATTATAAATATATCAGTTCATGTGAATATGAAAAGGTGGTGTCTATTTACTTGTGACCACTCAGTGTACAGATATTCGTAGAATTGTCATTATTAAGTGATGAAAATTTACCTCAAATTTTTCAAATAAAAAAATATTTTTGACAGAATTATATTTTAGAAAATGTTACTTTTTTAGAACTATAAAAATGAATTGTTCAACGTTCAATTAGAAAAAGGTTTGTCATATTGTAGCAATTCAGACAAATGAGTTTTAAAATTCTGATCGTTGAAACAATTTGTTGAAGGTATCACATTACACCGAAAAGTTCAGCACACTTGGTACTGTGAAAACTTAGAAAACATTTCGTTAATATGGAAAAATCCGTTCAACATAACTTCAGAACACGTTTCACTCTTAGTGAACCCTTGAATAAAACGTGACATATTCTGTAAAATTCGTAATGAAGAACTGAAGGCAAGAACATGTTTATGTTGTAATGCTGAACATTTGATTTGAAAGATTCGGAACTGGAATTTTCATATTCGGTATATGAAGGTTAAAGCCAACTCTCCACCAATATACAAATGTGACAAGACGTTCATATTACTGAAAATAACGACATTTTATCTGTAATAAAAATTTTAAAATCTGTTCCTTTTCAACAGAATCTGGCTGTAAAACAGTGCTGCAAAATTAGATCTGGCATCTTCTGATACAAAACTTAATCAAAACGCATGACACACGAGAAAAAAAAACAGCGATGCCGCGTTAAAACTTCGAAATAGAACGGATAAAAGTTTGTTAGATTACAATAATCGAGGCATATAGCAAGTGTGTTTGTTGTTAAACGCAAAGCTACACAGTGGGTTATCTGTGCTGAGCCCACCACAGATATCGTAACCCAGTTTTTAGAGTTATAAGTCTTTATACTTACCGATGAACCACTGGAGAAGGGGAGGGTGTACATAGCAAGGATTCGATACCAAGAACTAATGTATTGAATGTAAATCTACCACAACAATTAGTAACACAAAGAAAAAGCAGAAATACGCGTAATAAAAGGCACTTCGATATCAAAATTAAAAAATACGTAAGTCAGCCTTGTTCAAACAGTTTAACCATATGTCTACGATACTGCACAGGCTATTAATAATTTCAGTTTAATAGTTTGCTGATACAAACCCTTAAAGTCTTACTTCCAATACTTATAAAGTTTCCCGTTTATAACTTGTAAAGTATTAGATAAATAACAGTATTCATTTGTTAAGATATAAAATATTTCTGCTTGACTTAACGTAGATACGTAGGCCTAAAAATCTTTCTGTTTGACTTAAAGTAGATATTGAAAACCTATAAATGTGTATGTTTGACTTAACGTAAACACCTACCTAGGCTAATATAGATACATCTATATATCTAATAGTCAAATATCTGTCTGTTTGTTATGCCCTGAATCTCCAGAACGGCTAATCGCATAAAAAAAATTGTATATTAAAATGCTTCTTTTCAAGAGCACATTTCAGGAAAAATTATACATTTTTTGCAATTTCTAAAATTTAATATTGATATCAACGTCGATCTGTCAGAGCTAAACGGTCAACCTCAGAAGAAAAAACTTATTATGAACAAAAAATTTTCTTTTTGTGATGGAATTTCACTAGAAAAGGGACTTCCTCCGTACACTGATTGAAAGAAATATTTCGAACGAAAAAAAAAACGCATAAAAACAGAACGCGTTGGAGTGTGTATTTGTTGTTGTTCGGTTTATTTATTTATTTTTTTCATGTCGGTATTATATACATACATGGTTTTATTGTACCTTGTCGAATAGATTCATTTGACACTTATTGAAATGACAACAGTTAAAAAACGTTCACTTCAGTACCGGTCTTTCCTTGCGCTCATTAACATGACAAGAAACGGCGCCATCCAGCGGAAAAATCTCCGCGGGTACTTCGCGAACCCGAACACTGTATCATGCTGGATGCACTTACTGCATCGAAACAGAAACATTTTTGCTAAAAATGCATTGCAGTCAGCCTCCTTTGCTTGAAAACAAGCGTAATGCAATTTGACTTATTGAAATAACATACACAATGACAAAACACGGTTGTAAGCGGCCCACTAAAAAATCATGCATATACGCTGTGATCCAAGGCATTGGGTTTACTTCACATAATTTATTTATTCATCACTGTTTAAAGGAAATTTATCGTTGAAATAATTCAACGGGCATCTGCTAGCTGGGCTATAAAACTACTTCTTTGGCTTAATTGTTACCTCGACTAATAAATCTTCATAACACACTAAAGACAAGTCATGAATAACAAGAACAGGAAACAATCAGCAAAACATTCACAATGAAAACAGAAGATAAACTGTATCTTAGACACGATGGTTACAAAGACAGGAAACCCACAGATACGAGTAATTACTTCTACTATATATATACACACATAACACCACCCCAACGGTGTAAAGACGGACTTCACAGACTGTTCTGTTCTTGAATGAGCAAGATTTGTAATACCGAAGATGCCAACAAAGAAACTCATCACTACAACCTTCATTGACAATAATATCAGAAACAATTACTAACGACGAAAATATGGAGAATACCTACAAATAATATATGGATCGAAAATTACAGACACACGGTTCTATTTCCCTATGCCAGAGGTCTGAAAATATACAGTCAGAACGGTATTCAAAAGCCACAACACAATATGATCGCAGTTAGTACACACCAAACAATGAAGAGAAAACAAAATATCATTCACAAATTCGTTGTGAATGAAGCTTCCAATACGACCAAAAATTAGAATTCATAAGCATAATAGACACACTGATCTGTCTGCATTAGCCAATCATGAGGAGAAGATAGTACAATAAATTAATAATACTAAAATATGTGAGCCACACGCGAGAAAAATTAAATCTAAAGAAGCTTTCTACATCCACCTAATTGATAACACACTCAATCAACCTAGCAATGATGATAGAAGCTATGAAAACCTAGATACCTCTCTTGAAAATATTGTAATGAGTTAGTTGCTTAAAATCTCAAAGAAATGGGTAGCACACCACTTCTCTATCAAGAAAATCCAGGTTCGAACCACGGCCACTACCACTACAGAAATAGCAGCGAAAATATTGGACAAAAACGAGTTAATATTTATTTTGTATGTATCTTGTGCAGGGGTTCTCAATAAAAACTAACCTGGAGGTCCACGAATAAACTATTTGAAAACACTGAACTAGTAATTAATAATATTTATAAATATAGCAGCTAATCAATTATCACACTTAAATTATCGTAGAGGCTACTAACCGTAACCCTGACAACGATAAAACTTCATGTTTGACTAAACATAAATATATAAGCCTGTAAATTTCAATGTTCCAAGTAACACAAGGGTCTAGGCCTAAAATCTTCATGTCTAACGTCATAGATTCTTAGGCCTATAACTTATAGTAAAAACTATACCACAGATTTTAGGTAGCAATTCTTCATTCATTAATAGATATTCAATATAAAATAATCCATTTTAATTTTTAATTGATTATTCGTTATTACCTATTGTCAATCTTCTACAGCAAGAATTTCATAGCTAACAATCGTTATCTAATACACTCTTCTACACACCCTACAAAGAATGAGGGTGATTGCAATAAATGCCCAGCAGGGGGACTGGAAATTTCAAGTCCAAGAAAAATGTCAAAGTAAGTTATAAATTTACACCAAAGAGACTTAAGCGTATTACACTAAAATAGGCGTTTTCAAAAAAAATATGACTTTTAAAAAGATAATTTAACCGCCTTTCAGGTGATCTCTAATTACAAATATATACATATATGCTCGATCAGTTTAATTTTATTGTTATTTCATTCTTGATCTAAACAACACTAATAATATGAAACTTGTATTGAGTAACGACTTTTGTATGTGCACATAAATAAATATACGTGTACAACTTTTCAGACTCGACCATAAGCAAGAAGTGTTGTATACGAAAAATAAATAACATTAGAATAAAACTATAATGTGGGTGAGAGGTATCTGCAGAAATGGGGCTTACAGACCAGTAGGGTCATACCGTTTATCAGATTTAATCTCACATAAGTCATCATTATGGGATGCCAAGTTTGGCATATAAGCTTAACCAGTGGTTTTATTTTTGTAACCTGTTTAATTTTTATACTGCTGTTTCATTAAGATCAATTATTTTCCTATAGGTGTTTGCAGACAGTGAACAGTAGTTTATTTTTGCTGTTTCTCGTTTCTGTTTTAACGTAAAGCCACACAGTGGACTACCTGCCTCTATTCATCGCGAGGAATCGAACTCCGGATTTTAGCGTTGTACGCTCGTAAACTAATGACTAGCCCACTAAGGAAACATTAGTTTGAGGTATAAAATCTTGTTAAGCTACATCTGTTTGTTTGTTTGTTTTCGGTCTCTAGATTCTAGAACATGTGAGGTTTGCGAATACCAGTAAAATCTGGTAGATGATCATCTCTACAGCCATGTTATTGCCTAACTGGAATTCATTTTAGCCTTCCAACATCGTAGCTTGTACCCGAGCTTTATGTGCTTTTTTGAGTGTGTGAAACGGATTTTGTTCACGAATTTGTTATCTGAAAGGTTGTTTTGAAATATCATCAAATATTATAACTATTAACTTACGGTCAAAGTGAACTATCTACAAAGATCATAAGTGAAAATCAACCCGGTAATGAATAAATGAAATATGTATAAAGGTAACTTATTTGGTATCGTAACAAAAGAGAAATAGTAACTTGGTTTTATCGGTTAAGGTTTATTAGAAACTTTACAATATTAAACATGAAAACTACAGACTAAAATTGTTTATCGGTAAGTTACTAATTGTAGAAACTTACGTTGTGTAAAATGAAAAGTGAGAACAACTTTAAATAAAATAGCTGGCTTATGTGAACATTAATAATGTGAAATTAGAGAATGGGGTTCAATCTTGTACAAATAATGGAGTGTTTTAGAGAACTTATAAAATGTCCAAAAGGAGAACTGAGTAAAAGAGAAGTTGGGGTTTATAACAGCGATATGTAATAATTAAAACCAAAACGATATATCAAAACGAACATTTATCATCAGTACAAAATAGTTTTTCTTTCTCTCTCTCTCTACTATGAAGGAAATCACGAGTGATACAATTAATATTAGGCCTATTAAATTTTTTAACACTACAAGCCTAATACTGATATCTTATGACAAGCGTAATTAATCAGTCATGCTTCGCCAGCTTGGAAAAGGTATTCACACCATAACAATGATAAAGAAATATCCACAGCCGGGTCTTTCACCTGTTGGAGTGATAAAATACGATAAAGAAATATTCACAACCGGGTCTTTCACCTGTTGGAGTGATAATATATGATAAAGAAATATCCACAGCCGGGTCTTTCACCTGTTGGAGTGATAAAATACGATAAAGAAATATTCACAACCGGGTCTTTCACCGGTTGGAGTGATAAAATACGATAAAGAAATATCCACAGCCGAGTCTTTCATTTGCTGGTGTGATACATTCTGATAAATATCCACGGGCCCGGCATGGCTGGGTGGTTAGGGCGCTCGACTCGGAATCTGGGGGTCGTGGGTTCGAATGTCCGTCCCACCAAATATGTTCGCCATTTCAGCCTTGGGGGCGTTATAGTGTGACGGTCAATCCCATTATTCGTTGGTAAAAGAGTAACCCAAGAGTTGGCGGTGAGTGGTGATGACTAGCTGCCTTCCCTCTAGTCTTACACTGCTAAATTAGGGACGGCTAGCGCAGATAGCCCTCGTGTAGCTTTGCACGAAATCAAACCAAATTCAATTCACTTGCTGGAAAATTGCTGATAAACATCATATATGCATTGATATGCTGCAGATTTGAGAAGTTTTTTTTTCTATGATACTATATGGATTTTATATGCTATTTATCAGACCAGTACTTCTTTGTCTATCCATAGAAACTACACAACAGTTATAGTGATTTTAATATCTAAAGGATTTGTTTTTGTAATTAAGCACGAAGCTACACATTGGGGTATCTTTGCTCTGCCCACCATGAGTATCGAAACACGGTTTCTAGCAGTGTAAGTCCGCAGACATACCGCTGTGCCACTGGGAGGCGCGTCTAAAGGAACCTCCATAGCAAATTTGGTAAAGATCCATCCACACCCTGCGAAGTAGTTACATGGACAGACAACAGACAGTATAATTATATTTATATGGATTATGTAAAAATTATATTAAAATTGTTATATAGTTTCTTAATTTCTTTATGTTGACTCCCACTTTTATGAATATTTTAAACTATACGATTTATGATACATCTCAATTTTTATGTATTTGTGAATTTCTTTTTATCACTAAAACGTGAATTTCAATGAAGAAAATATAACGTAGAAGTCTAATCTATTTTTTGGTTCATTACTTCCGCTGCAGCAGACTAGTAAACTTAATCTATTCTTTGATTCACTTTTTCCGCTGCATCAAACTAGTAAGCCTAATCAATTCTTTGGTTCACTACTTCCGCTGCAGCAGACTAGTAAACCTAATCTATTCTTTGATTCATTACTTCCGCTGCAGCAGACTAGTAAACCTAATCTATTCTTTGATTCACTATTTCCGCTGCAGCAGACTAGTAAACCTAAGCAATTTTTTGATTCACTACTTCCGCTGCAGCAGACTAGTAAACCTAACCAATTCTTTGGTTCACTATATCTGCTGCAGCAGACTAGTATACCTAACCAATTCTTTGGTTCACTACTTCCGCTGCAGCAGACTAGTAAATCTAACCTATTCTTTGATTCACTATTTACGCTGCAGCAGACTAGTATACCTAACCAATTCTTTGGTTCACTACTTCCGCTGCAGCAGACTAGTAAATCTAACCTATTCTTTGATTCACTACTTCCGCTGTAGCAGACTAGTTTCGCCGAATTCACAGCTCATTATAGCTGCTTGGAAGGGTGAAGCAAATAAAGTATGCCTCATATAATGGTGGAATGGAAGCAGAGTGTTTGATATTGATGTATAATCCTTTACTCAACACTAATAACCTTAATTTGTATTAGTACTGACAAAAAAGTAGCCAAATGACAATTAACTCATATTTGTGTTATCGTTAATAACATTGATAAACACTATAACAAAATAATTCTAAACCAAGTATATAGTTTACTTTTTTAGCAAGTAATTTTAAACTATGTACTGACTGTCTTGGCCACGCTTCTTTCTTACAGGTAAGCTGCTTTTTGGTTTAAAGATATATTTTTGTGAAATACGTTTACCTTTGTCACACATGAAGTTAACGACAAAACATGCTTGCTAATTTCAGCACTAGACACATAATAAGTTAATATGACACTTCAATGGTGAGTAACACTACTAACAGTCAAAATGTGAATAAACTGTGGACAGCAAACACACATCTCACACAGTAAACAGGAGATAATTCAGGAATACAAGCAAATCCTATGGTTATAAGCTAGCACGAGCTAGTGTACACGCGTGTATAAACTTTACAATTAAACTTACAAACACGTCTACTAGCTTACACAAAGAAGTAATGGCTATCAACAAACAATTAAAACTCGCGAGTCTCGCGTGATTACACAGGAAGCCAGTCTTTACCCACTGGTACAAACGATTTAAAATTTTTTACAAGCACTTTACAAGAAACTTCTCGTCAGAATTCCACGAAATTTTGCACAAAAAACAAAGGTATTGGTATTGTTTATCCTTGTAAAATGTAAAGGAAATTTATAATCTAGGTTTTGTTTTGGATAAAACCAGCCCTGCAGGCCACAAAACTTATTGTTTCCAGCCACAAACACTATTGCTAGTAGAGTGAATGTGAAGAGCAATGATATTAATTTCAAAGCAATCGGACAAAGATTGCGAAGATGGCTGAGGTTTGAAAAATAAACACGAGCGCCATAAAAACGAACAGTATGGTAAGATTTGCTAGGCTATATCTCGGCAATGGTTTAAAGGATTCGTTTCACCTTTTCTGTGCTAACTACAAATGTTTTGATGGTTTATAGTCTCGAATATCTAAAGTGTAGCTCTTATAATTGGTGAGTTTCGGTGTAAAGTGACTCTCGTAGTGGCTGCATGTTTTGTGGTGCGCGTGTTTACTTTTTCCTTGGGCTTGCGACTCACTACCGTGAGCCTTGACTACGTAACATTTGGTTCTTAAGGGCAAAGCTACTACGACTATCTGCCGCCGTTCCTAATTTTAAACTGCCGAGCAAAGGGAAGACATTCTGCCCGCAGCACTCACCGCCAACTCCAGTAAGATTGACCGTCACATTATAATGTCCATAAAGCTGAAAGAGCGAGCATGTTCAGCGTGGAGTTTCGATCCTAAGACCAGCAGATTCCGAGTCTAGTACCTTATTCACCAAACCATGTCAGGTCCCAATTACTAAACAAACTCTGTAGGACTGATTGTTGTTGTTTTGACGATTTTAATCAACTATTATCAACAGAAAACAAAGAAAATATTTAGAGAGATTTGGTTTGAAAATAACTACAATAAAGATAGGGTACAAGGTAGTAAAATTAAGTGGAGGGGGAGTGAGAGAGGATGACAAGGTGCTCCTCGATGGTGAAAAGTTAAAGAAAGCGGAGACTTCAAATATCTTGGATCAGCTGTACAGGTAGACGGAGGAGTGAGTGAAGAGATTGAGGAAATAATTAAAAATAAAACATGGTTGAAGTCAGTGGAGTGGTGCGTGACAGACAGATGCCAATAAAACTGAAACGGAAAATTTATAAGGCAGTGATAAGACAAGTCATGTTGTATGAAACTGAATACTATCGTTTTAGAAAGAACGAGGAGCAGATGATGAACGTGGCGGAGATGAAGATGTTGAGGTGGATGACAAAAAAAATAAGACTGCATCAGGGACGAAACCATTAGGGAAAGGTTGAAAGTAGTACCAATTATGGAGAAGATAAGTAAAAGATGGCCTAAGATGGCCGAGTCATCTAGAAAGAAGAGTATGTTAGTAGAAGAGTGATAAATATGACAGAGGAAAAGGAAAGGACAGGAGGAAGACTGTAGAAATGGTGGGCGGGCGTAGTGAGTGTGAATGTTGCTCTGATACAAATAGGAAAGAGTGAGGGGCAAAGACTAGAAAAACAGACCCCACGTAACTGGGACAAATGAAAGAGTAAGATTAAAATAAAAAGAAGCAATGCTGTTATAGCATCACGAATACCTACATATAGGCAAAATAAAATAAAAACCTATGTAAGAAACTGGTCAAAATATTGACATTTGTGTTGTAAGCATCATGCTGTAAATATCTCTTACTTTTCATACTTAGGAATTTAAATGTTGGATTTTTTTTAAAGAATTTGTATTACTTTTTAACTCTGGTTTACAAGTGTTATTTTATTTGATCGACTTTTTAAGTATGGTCTAAGCATTTGTCTTCATACTAATATTAAAAAATAGTTTATATGTAATATAAAATTTACACCTTTGTGTTCATTTTAACACGACAAGTGAGTCGACATGCACCTGATTCAGAGTTTTGTTTTGTAATTTCTTCATCACAATATATCGCGAATGAAGCTTCTATTTCCTTTCAAATTAAAACAACATCTGGAAACATACACTGATAGTTTAAAACGATGTTACTTCATGCTATTAATAAATTATCTCTACAATACAACTATCTATACACGAGATAGCAGAACGTCCAACATCTTCGGGGAAAAGACACCAAAATTTCCGTAAATCTGGAGGACAGGGAGAAGGGGGAATTGAAAGAAAGCTTGTTTAAATCTAGTTCCCGGTAGATGAACTGTCGTGTATTTCTTTCAAGTGTTTCCTGCAACAGTAAAAAAAACAAACTCGTCTCAGTGAATGTAAGTAAATCTGACGTCAGAAATATCGCGTTAAAATAGTTTGTTTTAACAAATACTGATACGACGCTCAGAAAGAACTAGATTTACTGGAATGAGACGTGGTGATGATGATACCAAGAAAGATTTGTCTGTTTGTTTTTTGAATTTTCGCGCAAAGCTACACGAGGGCTATCTGCGCTAGCCGTCCCTAATGTAGCAGTG
>NW_013669217.1:19681-24238 GCF_000517525.1 Limulus polyphemus
CCCCTTACTACAGGTGTGTGTATTAAGGGTGTAACAAACCTGTATAATCAGTTCAGTTTAGTCGGCAACCCTTAACCACTTTAGTTTTCGGAACGGCCCTGTTCCTACGTGTTGAGTGTGTATTCCAAGAATACATGAGTGAAAATAAAGGATAATACGTTATAATATGTCAACCACATTAGATCTGCCAAATCCAATACCGCCCAAAAATTAGTCAACACCACCCACCGCCAACTCTTGGGCTATTTTTTACCAATGAATAGTGGGATTTACTGTCACATTATGATGACCCCCACGACTGAAAGGGACGAGCATGTTCGGTGAAATGTTTAGATCTTGCGAGTCGAATGTCCTAACCATCTGGCCATGCCAGCCCTGGAACATCCTTGCGTGGGAAGTATATCAATTATTCTATCTATTGTAGTTTTATAAAATTAAACGAACAACGCTTGAGCAACCTATTTTAGAGGTTCCCTGGTGTGAGTCATTACGATTCCTCTTAAAAACGACATGAAAAATCCCTCAGAATGAGATACAGTTCCAGTCATTCTTACAACTTTTACGACACTTGTAAACTTGAAGACATATAACTTCGCATAAAAACGCATAGAGATGAAACATTATTATTCGGTCGCCCAGGTTATAGTAAATATTTGAAAGCTATTTTTAATATAATCCTTTTTTTTTTTACACTAAATCATCGCTCCAGTCTCTCGGTTTAGTGAAACACCACGAAACAACCGCTTGTCAACTACACGTCTTACAACTCAAGGTAATAAAAGGGAGGAGGGGGAGATATTTATAAACAAGGTAACCATACTGAGGAAAATATTTAACTTAAAAACGCGCGGTTTGTTGAACGTGCAAGAATAATAATTAAAGTTTTTTTTTCTTTTTTTACAGCAGTCACCATAGTTCAACATGTCCACGGGTATACAGTGATCTACATATCTTAACTTGAAGAGAGCTCCTCAAAACATGATGATTAAAAAAAACATGCAATCTGGAAGCAGATTTATAAAGGAACTCACCATGAGTTCAACTACATATCAGTACATCTATATCCATAAAATACCCATGTTAACAAACGGCCATATCTTCTACTTAATTACACACCTCACTTCTACAAGAGAGCGTTACTTATTTTGTAAGTATTGTAACAAACTAGTAACCTAAGTTGAATTACTTTCAGCATACTTGTCAAGTTTTAATTATATTAATTGTACCAGAATATTTTTCATTCTAACATATTCCAAACTTATATTCCTTATTTTTAAGAAATTCCTTAGGCTATTTAATATCTAATCGACAAAATATAGTAACATGAAAGGATTAAAGAACTAATCGAAAAAATTCAGTATAAAATTACAACTCATAAAGTCAATTTATTATTATTTGTTTGAAGTTAAGCACAAAGCTATGCAAAGGGCTATCTATGCTCTGTCCAACACGGGTATCGAAAACCGGTGTCTAGCGTTGTAAGTCCGCAGACATACCGCTGTGCTACAGGGGGGCGAAGTCAATTTATACCATCTTAGTTCTGAATCGCGATTAAATGTAACACCTTTAATGTATTATAAAATATAAATAAAATCAACGTTCAAAATACACAATAAAATTTTTTATTTGGTCAATGGACAAAAATAAAAGACTCTACATGTTTCGGTAGGTTTACGCTCTCATCATCAGGAGTATAAAAAAAAAGAAAAAGACTGGGACTTTTTCTTTGCTTGCGGAGTGACAATGTAACAGCTCTAAAACAGTATAAATTACAATAGCACAATTTTATCATTTGCTAAGTGATCTCCTGTTTACAAGATCGCATTTTTAAAAAACAGACAAAACAAATTTGTTAAAAGCTTATCTAGTTAAACAAATGTTATATTAAACTGTTTTAGAGCTGTTACATTGTCTCTTCCCAAGGAAAGAAAAAGTCCCACCAGTTTTGTTTTTTCACTCCTGATGACAGTTGCGTAAAGCTACCAAAACATTAGAGTCTTTTAATGTTGGCCGTCGGCCAAATAAAAATTGTCATTGTGCATTTTAAACGTTTATTTTGTTTTTAGTTGAAAATATATTGCACAAGTTGCTATCATTGAATTGTTCACATGCAGTGTGGTCGTCGATAGTAGTGCCATCTAGTGAATAAGATCAAAGTTCCTAATTTACCTAAATAACATTCTATTCAAATTAATTACAAAATCTAAAAGCTGGTACGATATATTTATTTATAATGCAAGATAACAGTTTCTTTTTAATTTCAAAAGATGTGATAGTAATATGTATGTCAGTAGAAACGATTATAATTATATATATAAACAACTGCAATGATTCTGCATTTGAAAGATACTTATCCATGACCTATGTGTTCATAAATAGTCCTAAGTACAAAAAAAAAAGAAGTTAACTGTTCGTTATAAATTGTACGACACTTAGGTTGATTATTGTATTTATACTAACCCATTTTTTCACTTTTATGAAATGTCTTTAACTACAAAATCAGTGTTTATGATGAGATGTAAAACTAATTATAAATAGATGAAAAACGTTTACATTTTCTACAACAACAACAACAAATGTAGCGAAAACAAAAAATTCGTCCTACGACTGAGAGTAACGGTTTGTTTAAATTAAGAAATATACAATAAAAAAACAGTCGGTAAAGTTATAATATATTAAATTTCGCAACAAAGGTTTCGGGATGTTTTTGTTTACACGTTGGTTAATACCTCCAGTGTCTATTAAGCCACAACTTAGAATGGAAATAGGCTTAGCTTTGAAAACACCAAACGAACAAAGCACCACTGAGAATGGAAATAGGCTTAGCCTTGAAAACACCAAAGGAAAGGAGGTTAGGCAAAGACCTATCTATTCTGTTCATGCTTATGTCACAATTAAGGGCCCAAATCAAGAATCTTCATTGCTTATTTGGTCAGTTAACTTTTTACAACCGCATCATTGCTTAGTACAGGCCGAAAATCTGAAAATGTGTTTTGTAACTTTTTCTGTAAAAAGTGGAATGGGTAGGGTTATCAGACGTACCATTAAAACTGAGATCGTCCCAGTTTTTAACCTTATGTTTTTTTTGTCCCGATCAGAAAAAGTAAAAGTATCAAAACGTTCCAGTTTCTTTAGGCCTAAGCGTGAGTTTGATATGTTCAGTTTGCCATTATGCACGGCTCCTTTAAATTTTACTTGGAGAATCATTTGAAGAAAAAAAAAAACAGATCATACGATACAGATTTTCTTCTCTCTTTGTTAAGTTTTCTTAATTAACCTAATCTGCCAATGGGCAGTCGCAGGAATTGGGTTTTGAAGACCCACCCAGTCGCGAAAATAAACAACAACAATACAACGAAGAAGCATCATGTTTTTTATTTTATTTAATATATTTTTCAAATAGATAAGCTTTTAACAAACTTGCTTTTCTATGGTTTTCAATTGCGATGTAGTAAACATGAGATCACTTAGCAAGTGATAAATTGTGCTATCGTAATTTAAACTGCTTTAGAGCTGTTACAGTATCACTCCGAAAAGAAAGAAAAAGTCCCAGTTTTTTATTCTGTAAATCTGGTATCGAAGGAACGAGTAGTTATTGTACATAATTTGCGTATGCTGAATTCAATAAAAGTCTGCTAAACTAAATTTTGAATTTTTAATAGTTAATTTTTAATTACAAAATGTCGCTATAAGAGGCTAAGATCTTTCCATGCCACTGCCCAACCTATGGTCAAACTTCTGGGTCATTAAAGATCCTTCCATGCCACTTCCCAACCTATGGTCAAACTTCTGGGTCATTGAAGATCCTACCATGCCACTTCCCAACCAATGGTCACACTTTTGATCTAGGTGAAAATAAATCTAACATAACACGTATTTCTATCAGAACAACTTTTGCTGCAAGTGCCAGCCAACAGGATTGTGATTGTTGTGGGTGGATTACCAAAAGTAATAACAAATTGTGATGATCCACAGTCTAATATTGAAGAATCTGATAGACACGTCATCTTGTATTGTATTCACGAGTCTAATATAGATGAATCTGACACACACACATCATCTTGTATTGTATTCACGAGTCTAATATAGATGAATCTGACACACACACATCATCTTGTATTGTATTCATGAGTCTAATATAGAAGAATCTGACACCCACATCATCTTGTGTTGTATTCATGAGTCTAATATAGAAAAATCTGACACACACACATCATCTTGTATTGTATTCATGAGTCTAATATAGAAGAATCTGGTAAACACATCATCTTGTATTGTATTCACGAGTCTAATATAGATGAATCTGACACATACACATCATCTTGTAGATTCTTCTATATTAGACTCATGAATACAATTGACACACACATCATCTTGTATTGTATTCATGAGTCTAATACAGAAGAATCTGACACACACATCATCTTGTGTTGTATTCATGAGTCTAATATAGAAGAATCTGACACACACATCATCTTGTATTGTATTCATGAGTCTAATACAGAAGAATCTGACACACACATCATCTTGTATTGTATTCATGAGTCTAATATAGAA
>NW_013669217.1:24990-42167 GCF_000517525.1 Limulus polyphemus
CTATATTGTTTAACTCTAGCAACTTTCACTGATAACTCTATATTGTTTAACTCTAGCAACTTTCACTGATAACTATATTGTTTAACTCTAGCAACTTTCACTGATAACTCTATATTGTTGCTGATAACCATTCAAAACCATTACACACTCAGTGATCTAAATAAAACAAATATCTGAGGAAATTAGTCACAGAGTGACCAAAATTAGTACTGTAGGTCACTAATGTTGAGTGAGTCCTTCTACCTCACAGAGTGACCAAAAATAAAATTTTAACTTGAAAATAACTTACCAAAGCTTCCTGTTGAGGTAAATTTGGCTTTCACCACTAGTATTTTTATTTGATAAATCTCTAATGATTACTAATGTGAATTAATTCTGTGAGGTTTTGTAGAATGTCTTACTGAGACATATAGCAGAACGGCATATGTACATGATTAAAATGTGTATTGTACTTATATAAACTTCAGTTGAACTATCATTAACAGGTATTTAACAAGCAAACAATTTGCGTCATCATATACTCTTAAGTAAAGGGAAAATATTCTTGTGAGCAAATGGTGGAAAATTTTGTATATATATTTTGTTAGAACAAATATTGAATTTGTTCAAACCTACTATCCAGCTGGTTCCATACACTATTACAGTCTGCTGTGGGATTTATCAATAGCTTAAGGAAGTGTTTCCACTTGCTATGTTTTATCCTGTTTTGATCCCTAGTATCATCTTTCCATAGATCTGACTGTGCTCTCTCTATTTTACAGTTGTAACAGAGATGGGAGCTTTAGACGTTCTGGGAACCTGCTTCCCCTGGTGTTCGTCATCATACCCCTCTCTTACTAAAAGTGGCTCTCGTTGTAGACGTAAGCTTCTGTTTTCATGACGTGCTCTACATGCTTATTACCTTGTCTTTTCTGCTTTTGCTGTATTTTCTCTGCCTTGGTTCAGTTGAATCTTTTCTTTTGAAGTAACTCACTAAAGAAGTTTTGGTTTTTTATTTAGATTACTGTAAGCTAAAAGTTTTAAGATTGCTATTATCAGAAAAGCATTGAATAAAATCATTCATGTACCAAATGATGAAAGTATTTAATATTCAGAAGAACATTAAAGAATTATTCTTAGAGACTTCTTAGCATTATTCTTTGTTTTTATAAATGATGAGATATTTAGCCATAGTTTTTAAGTTTTTCATGTTTCATACACATATAAAATAGCATATGAACTTACCAAAGCTTCCTGTTCAGGACACTGTTAAGGTTGTTCCCATTAACATTATATTCTGCATATGAACTTACCAAAGCTGCCTGTTCAGGACACTGTTAAGGTTGTTCCCATTAATATTATACCCTGCATATGAACTTACCAAAGCTTCCTGTTGAGGACACTGTTAAGGTTGTTCCCATTAACATTATATCCTGAATATGAACTTACCAAAGCTTCCTGTTGAGGACACTGTTACGGTTGTTCCATTAATATTATATGCTGCATATGAACTTACCAAAGCTTCCTGTTGAGGACACTGTTAAGGTTGTTCTCAGTAACATTATACCCTGCATATGCATTCTTAGTATCTTTATTAAAAGGGGGTTTCCCTATGGCTTTGATAACGTGGCACTGAAGGATCACAAGGGATCTTTTGGTCCATCTAGGCTGTCCTCTCTACTAAATTGAGCTAAACCCTAACTAACAATAATAAAAACACCTCAAAACCAGCCCTTAACATTTAAATATTTATCAAGCTTTCCCTCATATTAACTGCATCCACCACATCTGAAGGAAACCTGTTTCAAAGGTCAAAGAAAAATGAAGTTGTCTTAGCTGAGGATGATTCCTACCCTGCCAAAATTAATATTTCTGTCTCACAGTTTTACCATTCTCACCATTAAATATGAAAAAAGAGATAATGCATCAACACTATCACTTCTCTTAACAATCTTATACACCTCAATCAGATTACTTTAACTCTTCTCAAAAGAAAGCAAGTTCAGAGGTCATAACCTGTCATAAATGATAACATTTCCATCCCAGGTATGATCCTAGTAACCCTCCTCTGAATCCTTTTCAACAATTCGAAGTCCCTTTTGAGGTAAAGAGCCCAAGACTAAACACAATACTCCAAATGTGGCCCAACCAATAACCTATACAATGACATTATACTCTCGATCACTTCAAAAAGTGCTTCAGTTTTGATGTGTTTTTTTTAATTCATTGTACCTTTTGTGTGTACACCTGTGTGTTACTTCTTTTATCAGACATTATAACCTCTTTAGGCTTGTCTTCAGTATTTCTCTATATGCAACCTAAAATCCTATTTCCCTTCTATTTGCAACAACACATTGTTTAAATGGCTTAAGAAACTGATTAACCAGAACACCAAGATCTTTTTCTTCCATAACACTTTTAAGGTTGTTCCCATTAACATTATACCCTACATATGAACTTACCAAAGCTTCCTGTTCAGGACACTGTTAAGGTTGTTCCCATTAATATTATACCCTGCATATGAACTTACCAAAGCTTCCTGTTCAGACACTGTTAAGGTTGTTCCCATTAACATTATACCCTGTAATCCTACTATATTTCACATACTTTTTTATGTGGAGCTAATATAGAAGAATCTGACACACACATCATCTTGTATTGTATTCATGAGTCTAATGTAGAAGAATCTGGTACACACATCATCTTGTATTGTATTCATGAGTCTAATATAGAAGAATCTGGTACACACATCATCTTGTATTGTATTCATGAGTCTAATATAGAAGAATCTGATACAAACATCATCTTGTATTGTATTCATGTAAAGATTGATATGGTGGTTTCAAGAGACACGAATGTTTTAATACTGCTGAAGCATACTGTAGCATGATGTTATGTTCTTACCTGTGGATGAAGGCTTGGAGCTCTAAGAAAGACAAAGTATTACTGTGTTCACGGAATTGCCCAGCGCTTTGGTAAAAAAGTTAATGTCTGCTTTTCATGCCGTTAGTTGATGCAACACGGTGTTTCACACATAGGAATAAATAGGAAATCAGCCTAGAAGGTATTAACAATCTTGCGTTGGGGAGCTGAGAGTGTAATGCGAGTTGGAATGTTTATCTGTAAGATTTATAGTATATTAAATGTGAATGCACATGATGAAGTCCGTGTTGTGCCTTTTTGCAAGCCTAAATCATAAGAGGCTCCCCTACTTTCGATGCAGTGACACTTCATATTTAGTACTCAAATTTCCAAGCACTTGTATGGAATTCAGCAAATGGTGTGTCTGCAGTACACTCAGATGCCACAACAATGGATGGTCTTTCACTGATGGAAAATTCCACAAAAATACAAGAAGATCACAGCTTGATGGTGGTTCTCCCACTGATGCTGTTGTCACAAGTTGTCACAGTAGTACAGTTGTGTTACAAGCTGCAGGAAGATTAAAGATTAATAATACGGTTATAAATGTAATGTAGTTTGAATTGTTAAAGCACAACTTGAAAGTAATGCATTGCCATTGAAAAAAAAAGTCAATCTGTTTTGTGTATTTGTATTTAACAATGACCGTATTTGTACACTAATCAGAAATATAAACCATAAAATGGCGGCCATTTGGAATTGTTAACTACATTATTAAAATTTCAAAATACGTGTGGGTAGCCTGTTTTATTGAATTCAGCACACACACAAAATATATAAAATAATTGTCGGATAACTTTTTACATGATTGATAATACAGCGCATAATACCCATTTATAACAGAATACAAGAAACGAAACGTACACGTGTCAAAGTTTTCTAAACATTACTCAACACACGTTACAGATGTGTTCAATATTTCTGTTAACTTATCGGCACTCTGGCATTTGTTTGTTTTTAATTTCGCGCAAAGCTACACGAGGGCTATTTCCGCTAGCCGTCCCTAATTTAGCAGTGTAAGACTAGAGGGAGGGCAGCTAGTCATCACCACCCACCGCAAACTCTTGGGCTACTCTTTTACCAACGAATAGTGGGATTGACCGTCACATTATAATGCACCCACGGCTGAAAGGGCAAGCATGTTTGGTGTGACGGAGATTCGAACCCGCGACCCACAGATTGCGAGTCGAGCGCCCTAACCACCTGGCCATGCCGGCCCTGGCATTTGTTCACTTCGTGTGGAATACGTCACGTACACCGGTACACGCCTACAAGAACAAACTGTCGAAGCCGATGATTGAGCTCCAGTAGAGGGAGCGACGTGACGTTGGTTGTGTTCCTGCTTACGTAAACGGCAGCTGTGATACCTTCTTCCAACAAACACCTACTGACATACGTTAAATATACAACCTTTTGATAATTGTCTTTAAAAGAAAATATAATCGCATATATTTTAATTAAAAAATCAATCATAATGATATGGATTACTCTCCAAAGAAATGCCTGTATTTGGCAAAAGTTCATATATGATACAAGTCCTGTCCGGTAATTTTTGTTTAAATTTTGTTATTTATGAACAAAAATATAGTATTTTTTTAATCTATTAGGGTTACGATTTTTCACCTTCTTCAGGATTAGACTACACTATTACCAGAGTCGCACTAAAATACTGTGTATTGACTCATACTGGCGAAGCCAAAAAAATCAATGTTGTAGTCGAGACGTCCGAGACCGAGACCTGATGGTTCGAGACTTAGACGTTAGGGGCGACACATACAACACTGCCAAAAATGCGGTAATTAATATGCATTTATATCACTAAAAGATTTTTCGCGTAAAGTTACACAAAAGCATGATCTAACCAGCGACCCGTAGATAGCACATAGCAGTCCCTAATGACGAACTGACAGATTACAGGGGAGGTAACTAGTCAACAACACACACCGCCAACTACTAGGCTCTTTTTATTTGAGAGTTTGTTTATAGGGAGTAGAGGCTACAGAAAAGGCAGCTAGTTAACTTACCCACCGACATATCTTGGGCTTCTCTTTCACCGGTGAATGGTTAGATTAACCGTTACATTATAACGCCCACCACGGCTGAAAATGCGATCATATGTTCGGTGAAAGAAAGAATTCAAACGCCCTAACAACCATGCCAAGCCCTCTTGTTAGAAGTAAATGTGCGATTTTACCATCACTCTTACATCTCACACACACAGCCCCATGGTGAAAAGCTTTTGTGGAAACGGGTCGCGAAACACGAACTCTCGGCTTGACAGTTCTGCCACGCTTGATATCAGGCTATGCTTGACCCACTTTTTTTTTTAATGAGTAAAAATAAGAAATTCATGTCGGTAATTTATCAGTACAATATTAGTTTCTGTATACGAAAAAAAAAAACTCAAGTCAAAATGTTTCCTCACGTATAGAGGATTTTATTTTTACTTGTATGTCCCTTATTCTTTTGTAATCGCAATAATTATTTGTTTGCATTGTTATCTGTAATATAGCCACCGCGGGTATCGAAACCACATTCTTAGCGTTATAAGCCCTAAAGTCCGAAATAGTGCATGAAAAATTTTAACTGCAGCTTTTTACACACTCTTAACAGAATGAAAACTGACAGGAATAAATTATTTCTAAAATTCGTATTTTTCTCTATCAAACACCAGTGACAATACGTCGTATTTTTTACAAAAATGAAAACTCAATCGTATACTAATAATATCTGGGTGCCGCGTAGGCCTTTGATGTGGTTATTGTTTTTAAATAAACCTTTCATGTGTTGTTTATCTTAATATGGAATGACGTGATAACGTGAGAATATTAAAAGTTAAGAAAACGCCAGGAAAAACCTACAATGAATCCACATTTGGTGGAAAAGCTAATTTTTTTGTGTATGTATAAATACTAAACTTTTTCATAAAAAATCAAATAATAACATAAATTTATACTAAATTATGTTACCTTAAGAAAAATCGCAAAACATATATACACTTTTGTTAACCTGTTTTACTTAAGCTTCTAAAGTCTGTCACTAGGGATTTTTAACCGGAAGCTCATATTTAAACAGTCCAGTTTCTAGCCTAAAAATATATTCCAACATAATCTAGCAAAAACATACTCAATAAAGGAGCCCAATGCTTCAGCATCATCCACGCACCCACAGACACCTTTCCTGGAAAAACAAATGGGGTGACCCGGATCTGGTCGTAAATGTAATCTTCCAGGAAAAACTCGACTTCTGGATAAGGAGAATTAAGCAATGTCGTATTTCGTAGAAACCACTGGGCCATTCTCTTCCATACATCTCAAAATAGCAAATCAAACGTACCCAATTAATGTTTCTACAACCTACTCTACTAACTTTCTACGAGCTACATCCTCTTATTTAATTGTAATCTTTTGTAGCTTTATAAATACACGGAACAGGTCTCACTTTTCAAATGTCTCTGTTTTCTGAAGTTAAGAGTAAGTTATAAAAACAAAAGGGCTTTTTTGGATCAAGTGAGTTTACAAACATTGGATATGCTTTACTAAATTGTTTCTTATTTTCAATAAAAATTACAGAATATGACCTTTCGCGAGATGATATCCTGCTCCACCGTAACAAAGGAAATCGTATTTGAAGCAAAACAAAACTTGACTTGTTTATTCCTCCGTTGCCTATTCTCTCCCTCTCTCTTTTATACAGTTTGCCTTTTACTCATAATTAAGACATTATTATTAATTGTAATTACTACTGTAGAATTTTGTGCCTAATCAAAAACACCTTAGGTGTGAAAAAAAAAGGTGAGAACTAAAAAGGATTCAGTGTGCGACTTAAAGGAATGAAATCAGAATTGGTGACCAAACTGGTAGCTGCACTTATAGCGTTGATAAGAATTTTACAGCAAATATTCATTCATTAGTTAACCAGACCGCAATTTTTTTTTGTCCAATTTGGGGCATGATGGTGGGTAGAACAAAATATGTGCCCTAGCTAACTAGATATTAATGTTGTTTTTGAAGAGGTGTATGCCTAGGCAGTTTGGTATCCCTCAGAAGTGGTGTATATTTCAATGGAATGACTAAAAAAAAAAGGAAGACCATGCCTTTAATATATTCTTTCTCATAACAAATTTGTGAAAAGTTATAGAAAATGTTACAGAGGTTTCTATGTAAAGTATGTTTGCATATCTGAACTCATAAGGTTAATTATGGTGACTTTAAATCTAAAGATATCTAGTTCCCTAAAACTAGATCATTAACAAACAGAATGTTTTCTTTTTAAGAACTGATAACTTTTGTAATAACTTTTTTTTTATTATGTGACATTATGATATATTGGAATCTTTACTTTTCTTGAATGTTTGTTGATATACAGATGAAAAGGATTAGACTAATAGTATTTTCTGATGAGAATGATGTTTTTGTTTGGAGGTGAAAAGCTCAGTCACCTTGTTTTTGGAAAGTTAATCTCTTAAGAGGTTAATAAAGTAGTTTTGAAATGTACTGGTTGCTGGTTACTGTTTAAATGCCGAAAGCTTGTGAAGCATTAAATACAAGATAAATATCATTCAATTAACAATAGCACAAAAAAAGAAGTTGACAGTTACATATTAAAGTAGAAGAACCTGGTAAAATACAAAAACCAATGGCTTAATAAAAATTGGTTCAGACTATACACACCTACTTCTCTTTCTAAATCATATGGCTTCACTTTTTACACAGAAAGCAGTAAATATATGTAAGAATGGTTTTAAAAGAAAAAATACTCATTAAAGAAACAAGAAACATGACAAGATATAATTATTCTAGAAATCAAAGATCAGTATGATTGTCTTGCTATTTAAAAGGAATAACTGAAAAAACTCTTTCAATCATGTCCTGTACAAATCAAAATATTCAAACTTTAATTTTGTAGTGACAATAGACTTCTCGCTTGTCTTCTAGAGAAGATGAACCACATCTCTCTAATCACACACACACACACACAAAGAGGATGTGGAGAAAAATGTAAGAATAACATTTGTTGTGAAAAGTAGCCACATCATTATTCTTACACTTTGACAATTTCAAAAATCTTTTATGAAATAACTAATCATAAAAGGTAAAAAGTAAAGTAGTCTAGCAATAGCTCCTAAAATATTATACAAGCTGAACATACTGATTTAGTTTAAAACCTTTTACATATATTTTAATCATTTATAACAAATATACAAGTTAGCATGAAGTTTTTATCAAAACTACATAAAATATTAGACTCAATTTAAGGCACAGTTTAGGAATTCAAAAGTCAACACCTAGGCTAGAAGTTAAGAAGCTTAGTTGTAAACCAAATGTACTTTTATAAGTAAATGAAGGTTGAAAACTTACTTTTCTCTATGTACAGTCATTCACCATTGGTTTTTACAAAAGCTGTTTGAATATACATGTAATTCCAACAGTTTACACAGAATTTGTAACATCAGTAAGAGTTTTGTTGAAATATTTCACAATTTTTCATAGATTCGTAAAAATTAGATATTAATACTAGTGTAATTAATGTTATTATGAAACATGTAATTTCTTAACATTGTATTCAAACTGCCAATACATCCTCACAGTCTGAGCAGTTGTCTAAGAGTTAATTACAAGTGGTTTGCTGAAATGAAAAGTAAATTCATGAAAACAGGAATAAGAAGTGATGTCTATTGAAGTTTACACAATTATCCAGGGAATCATTAGGATAAAGGCCTCTGAAGACAACACGATGAGAGGATACAAATTTAATATTTGGTAAAGACAGGCTAGGTTCCAGTTAATATAAAATTGGACAGCTGACAAGTGGGGGGGGGGGTACCCATCTTCTTGATCAAACATCCATCTGCCTATATTCTGCCTTGATTTGTTAAGTATTTATCACATCCTTCGTTTGAGCTCTATCAATCCTTTTGCATCTACCACATCTAGAGGCAATCTTTTTATTCCAAAGGCTTATGAAATGAGCTGCCATTAAGAGGGTAATCAGTGATTTCCTGAAAAATTAAGGGTTGTTTTAAATCTTTGTTTTTCTTAGTGATGGGTGTGCAAGGAAAGCCTTGAATGACCAAATGTTTTATGTTAAGTAAGGGTTTGTGGTCTAAGTTCAGTCTCAAAAATGAGATTGAGTAGAGTTAAATTAGTGGTAAAGTAAAAGACGTTTGAAACCATTTCATACAGCAATATAATAGTGAATTTTCTTGTCCACACTGATAAACAATCCAAAAAATATCAAAACCAAGGATGTAAAGTAAAAGAAAAGCAAAATTGATTTATATTCATAGATATACAAGAAACCAATTAAGCTATTTCTTATTAATATAAACTTGTAGTGAAAATCTATTACTATTAGCTTTCATTTAACTTTTAATTACACTTAACTATAGGGAGTTTTTACCAAAGTTTGTATTTTTTATGATCTTATAATAGTAATAGACATAAGTTGATGGAAATGACATATTTTAAGAGTTACTTTGTTATTTAAGTTTGCACAGGTAAACCTATTTTTAATGAATATCATTCAACTTATATTACTTATCTATCTATCAATATATATATATATATATAATAATTATGGACGCCTGCAGGAAGAGGCAACAGGAGGCATTAGCTCCCCCTTACATTTCACAAAAAAATTGCAGTATTAGGATGTAAACTTAATATCGTAGTTAAACTAAATATTTTTAGTATTTTTTATTCAAACTGTAAACATGTGTTTGCGTTTATGCACATATTACACATATTCCTTTAGTCTATTGACTTACACTGTAAAAACTGATCCCATACATACATGGACCAATAGGTCCCATGTTGTCCCAAAACATTAATTATGTTTTGCTCCCCACCCCCGAAAATATTTCCGTGGGCGCTCAGCCTCATGATAATAACTAATATACAGAAACAAATACTAAACTAGTAGTAATAAAATAACACATAATTATCTCAAGCAAAATCAGTTCACGCCACAATCTTACTATTCATAACTGCATCACGGGACAGTGTTAAAAACTTCACTTGTAAGAATAAATGCTTATTCCAAAACTACGTCCCAATCTATTCGTGTTACGTAATAGTAATAATATTATTACTCCAAACACGTGCAACCTATGATTCTGAGATTAGGGTCATTTCCCATTTTACCATTTAAAAGATTCCTGTAATTTTCAGATCGCTAAAATAAACAATAATTTAAATCAATAAATTTATCTTACCTCTATTAAATGTTTTGCCTTCTAGATCAATATCCTTAATATCGTAAATATCTTTAAACAAAACACCCGCCATTTTACTACAGTGGTGCCATCTAGTGAAAATAAATATAAATTATTTAAATATCAATAACATAGTCAATTTTAAGTATGAATGTGAAGAAATTGATCTGGATGTATATAAAATATTTGGGGGTTATTGTACATATCATGGATATATATATATATACTAGAGAAAGCAAAGAAAGTGAACATTTATTTTTCTCGGGCATAACAATATTCAGGTTTTAAAAGATATAATCTTCAAAATGGCGTCCTTACCAGTTCGAAAGAATGTCACTTTATCTAAAAGTACTCGTCAGCCGCAATCAGCTCTTCAGATTTTGCTCCAAATGGGTTTTCCGAAGCATAGGGCGTATGTCAATATTTGTTTATACGTTTCAATCAAAATATGTCTTGGATAAAAGGTTCATATGGTTTAAAAAATAATGTGATATCGTGCCCTGCCTCAATGTATATTACTAAATACCGGCATCTTTAGGACTAACAATTCATATATATAATAGTCATACTCATAGGCTAACTCTTTTAATGTCCTCTCTAGTATATACAACTTGTACTTTCTACTTAATTTTTGTAGGAACACCTTATCGTACTCTCCTCACAGTTGCTTCAAATCTTCAACTTGTTCAAGTTCAAACTTTACAAGTTATAAATATAATACTAATAGAATGTGTTTTATGATTAGCAGTAACTTAGTGATAAAAACAAGTGTTTTAGTAAGTTTTACTCTGAATTTGATAAGTTACACAGTTTGTACTTAATTTCATCACATTTTGTATTCTTTCACTGATACTGATATAGTGTTCAACCTAAGATAATTTAATTTTTAACCCACAAATATTTCAAAAGGTTAAGGCTATTAATTAATTAAAATTATGTTCTTCCATTTAGTTGCTTAACCTGTTTGTTCCTTAAATTTCACATTTATCGAAGTAATTAAGCAAAAATTGGATAATTTGACTTCTAGTATAAATATAAATCGTAAGTAAATGGCAGAAGGTTTGTTTCCTTTTTTATCATATACATTTCACAGAATAGTTTTATTGATACAGTTACTCTGTAATGGTTTTATCATTAGCTGAAGAAGGAAAATGCTTAACTGGACAAAGGAACCATTTGGTCCTTCAATTTCATAGTATTCAAGACTGTTCCCACACATCCATCATTGAGAAAACTAAACACGTAAATTTACCCTATGTTTTTCAGGAATTTATCGATTCCTCTCTTTAAACTCTTCTAAAGTACCGTCTTCCTCAACTGCAAACAACTAATAATACTCGAAACTAGAGCCCAGCCATCTTTTCCAAATCATAATGCTGTGTACTTTTACCCTTTATCCTATCGATCACACTTAAAATCTTGTAAAAATTTTCAAGGATAGAACAGTTATCTATGTTATGAATACTGTATGTAGGTTGAGGAAAGAAAGGTAAGAGGTCCTGAACTTTTCAAGGCCTTGAATTTCTTTGTGCTGCATTCTAAAGACAATAGGATGAAAGGACATACTTTTAAGATTTGGAAAAAATAGGTCAGACTTCAATTAAAAGTTTTAATTTTTCTAATAGGGTGATTGACTTATGAAATGAGTTGTTACTGGTAGATTGAAGGCAAACACTTTACAGGAGTTTAATACTAAAAGGGAGATTTATAGTTTTCTGTAAAATAAATGGTGGGTGTGCAAGGACAGCCTTTAAGAATCAAGTGGACCCTTGATGTCTGTATATTATGTCATTTTGTTTTACAAGTCTCAGTAATTCTCATAAAAAAAAAGCCTAAATTTCAGCTCAACCCAATTTATTTATTGTGTTTCTAACATTTGAATAAGACACTTAAGCCTATTCCTATGTTATGAGGATTTTTTAAATGTACAACTTTTAGAGAAGTAATACTACTGTAGAACTAGAAGCCTGTCTACAGTATAAGCTTTAGTTCAGAACTAAAGGTATTTTTCATAAAATTATAGCTTCTTGATATATTTAAAACAAAATAACTTACTCGTGTACATTAATAAGCCAAACTCTTTCTACATGTCTATATATCTAAAACTAGTACTTATTAGTACTTGTGGAGGCTGGCACTTTACAAAAGTTTAAGAAGGGTTTCACTGATTTCCTGAAAATTAAAGGGTGGGTTTATTTTTTTCTTGAATGTGGATATACATTGAGTTTCTTGAAGGATTATATGGCCCTTGTGTCTGTAATACTTGTAAGAAGAGATTGAATGACACTTCTGTCTTTTTAATTTTGTGCAGTTTATTTGTGAATGATACTAATATCTCTTGGGTCCATTTCGATACTTGTAATAATCTTAATGTACTCCTGATCTTGAAAATAAATGTTTTATATACTAGTATGATGTGGGGATAAATTTTGATAATTTCATGGAACCAAATATCTTTCATATGGTTGATGGTTATGTTTTGTTTAATAGTGAAAAAGCATTAGCTGCTACTGGTGACAGAGGAGTTCAGCTTGCTACAGACTGGTATGTGTTACTACTACTTAAAAAATTAATATTGATAACAACATAGGTTATGTGGTATAATATAAAAAAAATTAAATTTTTAACATAGACTTTAAAACTTGTTTTAGAAATATTTTATTGTTCAATTGTAATGGTTTTTGAATTTGTCATTTTTACACACTGATTTCTCTGAAAATTTAACTTTTTAACATAGACTAAAATCAGTTTATAAGTGTTTTGTGTTTTTGGTCAGGCATTTGTATAAAACATTTCTCCACCAAAAAGCCCCAAGTTCAAAAAATAACCATGGGGGGTCCATATGCCAGGAGTAAAACATGCCCCAAGATCAAAAAATAACCATGGGGGTCCATATGCCAGGAGTAAAACGTGATGTCCTGGTGGTGAGTATGTGTGCAAATAACATGCTGATGTAGAGAAAATTAATGTCTAGTTAAGAAATTGTGCACTTTGAAAAGAATTGAGAGTTAACCGTAATTTATAGGTGTGGTATTCACCCCGGTACCCCCCACATGGTCTGAGGTTTATACTAAAACATAACATGCTGTACAGATTATTTCCTTGAAAATTATGTAATTAAATTCATGATTTTTATTTTTATCATTGAAGCAAATAACTTCATTAATCAGTGTAATTGATTATCTAGGAGCATTGATTACATCAATTAGTGTTACATTAGATAATTAATTGAGATTATAATTAAATCAGTTATTAATGTTATGAAAATAATCAACTAATTGAAATTAGAGTTTCCAGTTGTTACTGTTTTTGATTATTCCAACTATCCAAATAATTGAAATATTGCCATTAGGATTTTTCCTTATTATTTTAAATCAATTCAAGGTTGTTCAGATTAGTCGATTAGTATTGCAACTTATGTAACTAGTCAATTATATTTTATTTTATTTTGATATGAAAACGAACTGCATATGGAAAATAAACATGGAAACTTAGAATCATAAGATTACTAAAGATTATTAGATGAGGATATTCTGGTGGATATTGTTCATTGTGCCTCGTGGCACAACAAAATCACCAATCTATTCATGAGAGTTAACAAATAAACTGGATTTAATCCTAGAACTACCAACAAAGTTGACTCCATCAAAACATATTTTACTGAAAATTATATGCACCAAATTGCTTGTGAACCCGTATCTTTTGTTGGTTATGGAATCCATGAAAACACATGTCACATAAAAAATTTAAACAAAAATATCATTAATGTTACAATTCCACTAATTGCTCCTGAGGTCCTTTATGTATTTCACATAAAAATGAATAATTTCATCCACTTTGTGTTGTCACTTCTTTATACTAAATATTTCAACAAATAAAAATATAGAATTACTCAGTATGATGATGTATGTGAACCCTACTAATAAAGAACAGTTTAAAAATGAGCTGGCTACTTATGAGTGAACAATATTATTTGTGATGTTTAAACGATATTTAGAAACGAAACCTCGAGATTGTGCATACTAATATTGTGGCCTTCAGGTGTAATCATCTCTCAAATAATTAAACAGTTTGTATATGTTATTGCACTTGTTTTAGTTGTGATGGTTCTCACAGAGCTTTTTCCTTCTCCATTTTTTACTAAACTGATTGTTTCAAATGTGTCCGTAAATGGTTAGATTTAGCTGATGTATATTTATATAGATACTTCTAACTTTATACTTTTTCATCATAGACAAACTACATGTGGTTGTTTAGTTGCTTTTCTTATGGATCTGACATTTGTGTTTACTTGAACTTACTCTAATATTTAGGTATTAAAATTGCAACACATGGGATATGTGTGTTAGATACAAAAAATAATTTTAGTTATTATTTTCTCTTATTGTTATTGAACCACATTTAAAAAAAAAAACAATTAAAGCTTTCAAATCCCATTTGTTTATGTAGGCTGCTTGCACATTATAATGATACTACGCTGGATGATAGCACACCTAGAGAGTACATTCTGTATCTGTGTCCGACTGGAGATCTGCTTGATCACCTACGTCAGTTCTTCGCCAAATCTAAAGCCCAATGTGGTAGGAATGGAGCTCACAATTACATTCCCCACATTACTCTGTGTTCTTTCTTTCAGGTTTGTTTGTTACTGTTAAACACATTCTTAGATTTACGTGTCTTCCCACACTTTGATGTGTACATATGATTGTTGAGTCAAACATGTTTTGAAACAGATACATGTATGGAAAAAAAAAAATTAAAATGTATTTTTCTTTCATCAAAACTCAACATTTTAGTTATAACTAAAACACATGGAAGGAAATAGATATATATTGTAATTTTCATTATCAAGTAACTCAGTCATAATGTGTATGAAGATAAAAAATATGACATCAAAGAAAAACAAACAAGATGTGAAACAAGTGTTACGCTATAACAGTGAGAGGAATTAACTAAAGCACAGAGTGATTTTACTCTTTATTCTCGGTTTGGGGCCTGATGAGGAAAGGACCATTTTCAATAGTCACAGAGCTCTCTGTAGTCATTTTATCATTGTTACTATTAGTGTTCTTTGGTGCCTTCTCACCCAAAATGAATTGTATGTGTATTGTCTGAATTTTTAGATATCAAAGTAAGATCAGCGTGTACCATAAACTAATAAATATTGTCAATCCAGAGTTATTATGAATGCTATGGAGTATTTTATAAACTCAAAGTTGAAAAAGGTATCTGAGGGTTAAATATACTGAGTGCACTTGGTTTATAATGTGTGTTCACTATTTACATGCTCACATTAGTATGATTAAGGTTTCACTAAGCCTTATTTAACTTAAACTAATGCTGTGACATTTAAGGTGCAACTGATGTTTTTTTAAGTTTTTTAGGAAAATATGAAAAGTTTTTATTAGATCTAGTACATCATGAAATCTCAACAAATATACAATAGTTATTAAAAACTAATAATAACTAGTTTTTAATAGCTATTTATTGTGTAATGATTTTAACACAAATGTCATTTTAAATCATTTAAATATACTAAAGTTTACTGTTGCTAAATGATTCCAGTTAAATCAAGTCAAGTGTCTATATATATTATTATATGAAGTATTTCAGAGATTGAAAAAAAACAACATTTACAACACACACAGGTTCAAAGCACAATTAGTTTTCTATGATTCCTGTACTTTCATTATCCCTTTGTTTATTTTTAAAGGCTCCAGATGACAGTGTTCCTCATTTAGTACATGCACTAAAACATGTCATACAGAAATTGCAGTCAGAATTACCAGAACAAATTAGACTAGAGCATTATACATCTACTACATTTCTTGGACTCTTTGTGTCGGAAGAACATAATGACATTCTGAAGAGATTAGCTGTTCACTTCATGAGGGAAGTCTCTGAATACAGTGAGTTTAAAACTATGAATAGTGATATTTTAAGTTTTTCAGGGTATTTCTTTAAAAGAAGTATAAATACAAGTTTAATATGCAATAAACTTAGATAGTTTGATGGTGTCTGCATGTAAATGTCATATTAATTTATGTAAGGTGGGGCAAGAATAACTATACAGTTGTTTCATTTAGAACATAGTTTAATTCCTAACATCTTACTCTGAAATTGGTTTCAGTTGTTTTAATTATATTCTCTCTAATACCAATTGTATAGTAACTTTTGTCCCACCCTGCATAATATGAATACATTTTTATAATGTTGACCATGAGAAAATTTTGGAAAATAGTGTTTAGCATCAAAGGCGTTCTAGCTAATACTGAGTTTTTATACTGTCAGGATGGGGCCTTCTTTTATTTGTGTAATATTAAAACGTAAATCAAACTATAAGCACAAGTGAATATTAAACTGTATAAGTTAGCGACCACATGTATCTTTGTTGAATCATTTAACGTTTCCTTACAAAAAATGGTGGGAAATACACAAGTACATGTTGTACAGTACTGTCGGAATATACCACAACGAATCCTTCAGTAACACAACAAACATTTCTTTATGAAGAGTTATAATTGCATGAACAATGAATCAGTCTAACTTTAGAAATGTTCAATATACTCATGAATACAACACAAGATGATGTGTGTTTGTCAGATTCATCTACATTAGACTCATGAATACAATACAAGATGATGTTTGTATCAGATTCTTCTATATTAGACTCATGAATACAATACAAGATGATGTTTGTATCAGATTCTTCTATATTAGACTCATGAATACAATACAAGATGATGTGTGTGTATCAGATTCTTCTATATTAGACTCGTGAATACAATACAAGATGATGTGTGTGTGTCAGATTCATCTATATTAGACTCATGAATACAATACAAGATGATGTTTGTATCAGATTCTTCTATATTAGGCTCATGAATACAATACAAGATGACGTGTGTATCAGATTCTTCTATATTAGACTCATGAATACAACACAAGATGATGTGTGTGTGTCAGATTCATCTATATTAGACTCATGAATACAATACAAGATGATGTGTGTGTCAGATTCTTCTACATTAGACTCATGAATACAATACAAGATGATGTG
>NW_013669217.1:42944-46942 GCF_000517525.1 Limulus polyphemus
AACAATATAGAGTTATCAGTGAAAGTTGCTAGAGTTAAACAATATAGAGTTATCAGTGAAAGTTGCTAGAGTTAAACAATATAGAGTTATCAGTGAAAGTTGCTAGAGTTAAACAATATAGAGTTATCAATGAAAGTTGTTAGAGTTAAACAATATAGAGTTATCAGTGAAAGTTGTTAGAGTTAAACAGTATAGAGTTATCAGTGAAAGTTGCTAGAGTTAAATATTGTTGGTTATGTTGTGTTATTTATTATTGTGTTGAATGTTTGTGAGAGCATTTAAGATTGGATCTCCAATTAAAAACAGTTTTGAATCGTATATTTCATGACATTTTTTGAATGTGTCCTTGAAAAAAAAACCTTGACATTGTAAGAAACATGATTTAAAATATACTTTCTTTTGTTTTGTTAAGGTATTCAAGTCGAGCCCTATCTGAAAGCTCTACACATAACCTTGGCGTATCAGTTCCAACAGGATCACTACAAGGAATTAGAAGAGCTCACACGTACTATTGACACTAGTGCCTCTGTAGTGTGGGAGCTACGACTTTATTCACGAGACACTAGAATAAAAGGAAATGAGGTCAGCAATGTTACCTACTTGAATTTCTTGTGCAGAACCCATTTTATCCATTAATTAATTAGTACATTTTCCAGCAGATACTTTAAAGATATTGTATTAAACACTTTAGTAACAACTTGTGAAAGCCTTTAACAGCTTTATACATGTAAAAAATATATAATAGCTTATCTAATATTGAAAAGGTTATTTATTCCCCTGTGGGTAAATGTAAAACATCTGATTTTATGTTAATATATTAGACACCTGTTGAATATGATTAAAATTGTTATTTGATTGTAGAAATGGTTTTATCACATTTTCTTAAAGGAATTCAGATCTGTATTGTATTTAGCAGAAGTCATTGTTAAATATACATATTTGTTTACTACAATAAATCACCAGGTGGAATTCAACTGAAAAAAGGCATTCTTAACAATGATGTGTGTTAAATATACAGTACAGATTACAACAACTCACCAGGTGGAATTCATATCTGTACTGTATATTTAACACACATCATTGTTAAGAATGTTTTTGTTCTGCACAATAACTCAACAGGTGGAATTTAATTATATATTGTATATTTTATCAAGTCATTGTTAAGAATGTTCTTTGTTTAATACAACAATTCACCAGGTAAACTTCAAAATGAACTGCTGACAATATGTGGTGCTGAAACCAGTATTTAAGATCCAAAATCTCTAAAGGATTGAACAAAAGAATTGTGACTTTACTTTTTTTGATTCACGTATGTGAAAATATAATTGAATTATAAAAAAAATGATGCTTTATTATAGTGCAAGATAATAAAATTCATATTTTTTAAAACTTGTCACATAATTATGAATCTGTGATCTTGGAGTTATTTGTTTTTATGTATTTCTGTTAGAGAATTTTGTATTAAAGCAAACAAGTTAAAAGTTTGTCACGTGAAAGAAACATTAAGTTCCATTTAACATTTGGGTAATAAGATTTATGTTGTATAATGCTGATGGTATATTTGTTGTAATTTTATGTACAACCATAGGTTCACAGGGTACTGTACTCCCACTCTCCAGTTGAACCTGATGAGCTGGAGCTACATGCAGGTGACTTTGTATACGTAAATGGAGACCAACTAAATAACACTCTAGATGGTTGGGTAGAAGGAACATCATGGTTAACTGGTTGTTCTGGAGTTCTTCCAAAGAACCATATAGAAAGAGCAGCTGAATCTGATGCTTGGACATTGCATAGGTAAGATAGTAATATTTGTACAAAAACATACATGATATCTTGAAGAAGTATTTTGTTGTCTCCGTTGTAAATGAGAAGTTAAAAGCCTTGCTGCTATATTTTATACAGTGTATTACACAAAGACATTGATCATTACAAGTTTTTTTATCTCTACAGAGTATGCAAAAAAATGATTATGATTAATTATTTAAAATATTTTCTTGAGAGGAGAAATGATTACTTTTTTACATAAATGAACAAATCACCTTCAACAGCATGTTAGAACTTTTTCATACAACAGGAATTAAGTTTTCACAAGTCAATGCTGAAGGGTTGCAATGTTTTGTTTCTTTCATGATTCGTTTTATTTATTTTATTCCCTAATTGCCCCCCAGTGGCACAGCGGTATGTCTGCGGACTTACAACGCTAGAAACCGATAGCCCATTGTGTAGCTTTGTGCATAACTACAAACAACAGTATTCTCTAATTTTCTCTCAAGGGTCTTTATTATTACTATCATATTTCACTACTTCACTTTTCTGTTGATTTAATTTATAATATTTCATTCATACTTTTTATTTGTATATTATGTTATCATTCATCTCACTGTGTACTTTTGCAAATCATTGATGATGGAATTCATAGGTTCCAAAATATTTCAAGATGGTTGGTGCAACTGTCACCACATGATGCTGTTTTACAATTGGGAACAGAACTTAAAAAATTTTTTTTCAATATGTGAAGGCTTTATAAATATAAATATATATATACTGAGATCAAAATTGCTCATACTTGCACATATTTTATTGCATACATGCTGTAATTTCATTCCCTCGGGATATAAGGCATTTAAGTTGATTTGGGATATTTTTATCAGTTACATAATATATTGGTTTCAATTTGTAGATCGGTACCAGTATTAAGAAACATTCAACTGGATGAACTTGATGATAGTTACATCACTCGAAGGCTTCCTATTCCATTTTTAAATGAATCACCTTCCCCCAGGATTTCTAGCCAGGAAAAAGGTGACTCCCAACCTGATAGTCTTGCTTGTTCTCATAACCAGAGGGAATCTCTGTATGAAAATGTAGACGTGCGTTCTCCAAAAGTAAGATTTTAAGTGTTTTTCAGGACACATGGACTTAGATATCTATAATATTTTTGACATAATATTCTTTTTTCATGTTCCAAAAAAGTGAATTGAAAGATTTTCTTTAATAAGTCAAGGGTTAATCGTAGTATATATTAAAATCTGTGACAGTGGATTCAACACTACTCATTCACATACCAGGGCAGCTTTTAAATAGTTGACTATTCTTCTTCAGGGGAGTAAAGGGTGCAGGGAATAGTTAGCCTTTAGGGTTGAAAGAACTCAAGAAGAAACTGGATCAGTATTTTTGAGATGAGGGTTGGATATAAAAAAAGGATGTCTTTACGTAGATTGTAGTAAGGTGTTTGTAGAAAATGGGATAACCTAGATGTGCCAGATATCTCCATGTTATCGCTTTGAGTAATGTATACACTTAACTTCAGATATTTTATTATAAATAAGCTACAGCATTTGTATTAGAAATGTTAGGTTATTTCTAAAGCTTTATCAATCACAAGTGTTTACAGACACAGAAAACAAAAAAAGAGCTCTCTGATGAAGGAAAGTCCACTTTCAGAAAGCACTCAGATTACTGGGTTTCTTTAATTCCACAAGCTTTTGAATATCATAAGGTTTAATTAACTCTTGCAAAGTGCACTCACATATGCAAGTCTTTGTTGATATCAAAGAACTATATCATTTAAAAAATACATAAAGTTGAATGTACATTTGGCAATAAGTTATACTTTTAGTGACTATGTTGTCATTATCCTTACTGATTAATAATTATAGACAGACATAATGTCAACATTACTGGATGTTTAACTTAAATACTAACATTATTGATTTTCAACTAATATTATCAATTTCGATGACGAGGAACTCGCTTTGAGACTAATAATGGCTGGAGACGGTTTGAATGGGTAATGAAGAAAACTTTAATATACGTTTAACAAAACAGCAAATGTACAACGTACATCAAGGAATCCATCTTAATTAAACAAAACAACCCTACTCTAAACCAACACCCCGAGGGCCTAGATACCTCTTCTAAGTTTCACAACAGTTCCGGTCATGTGACTTCTTTGTTCAATACTGTATATATATCCGTGTCAGTGTAAATTACTT
>NW_013669217.1:47250-53469 GCF_000517525.1 Limulus polyphemus
ATTACTTGTATCTGATGATGACAAAACCTTGTCGAAACGTTGTACATTTGCTGTTATGTTAAACTTATATTAAAGTTTTTCTTTATTACCCATTCAGGCCGTCTCCTGCCATTATTAATATTATCAATGTTTATGATGATTGGATAAAGTGTGATGAAGTAATTGTTGGATTAAGCAAGTAGCTAGCAAATGATATAAAGCACTAAAACTGCCTTTAACAATAATTTAGTATTAGAGCTTTTGAACAATACGACTTTTGTGCTCATTGGTTCACTTCTTTTCGAGAAAACTTCATATGAAGATCTTTCTAGGATTGTTCAGGGATTGACATACTTAGATAGGAATGATGAGGCCAAGCAGTCATATGAAATAGTTGAATAACATTTCTTGTTGTTTCTATTAAGTGCTCAGAGTGTTCTAGATGTCAAGAACACGTTGAAAACGATTCTTACAGTACAAATTCAGGTCAAAACAGAATGGCCCTGCACAAAAGTAGCCTTGCTTTTCATCAACATTTTGAGAGTTTCATTGCATTTTTCAAAGTAAGGGATCAAACTCTCAACTTATGCAAAGTTTTATATGAGAAATTGGTCTAGCAGGTTTTCTCTTGCTCAAAATTGCCATCAAAATATAGCAATTTCTGTATGATCTTTGGAGGCTGAAATATTAATATATCGGTAGACATCCTTTGGAATTTAAAGTAAGAGCACTTGTAAAAATAGGTGATGTAATGTAATTTGTTTCATGAAATTAATTAGTAACTTTAAATCTAGATGCTTAGCATGTCTGTGTTTTTTCTGTGCTAGTAGTAAAGTCACTCAATAATTATTAACTGTAATATGTTATTTGTATTTTGAGAAAGATTTGTTTATTTAATGTTGGATTTCCAATCTCTCCTGCTAGTAAATACCGTATTATATCTCAGTCAGTAAAAGCAAGATTCTGGTACAAACCATTCGAACTTTGGTTTACACAGTTAAATATTTTAATAAGTTGTTGCTCATAGGTAATGTTAACCTAAAAATTAAACATCTCTATATCACGTATTCAAATCCTCTTCTTAAATGATGTCATGCGATATACACATTGTCTTCAAATAGTGATTGATGGATTGGTTATTGGTGTATCATGTTTGAAAGCATATATATATATTAAAATCTGCATCTATTGATGAATAATCAAATTACTTAAGATGTGAAACTTATTAAATTGTTCCAGTATGAGCTAGCTGTGTATTGTAGAATTCATATCTAAGTTATAAGTACTTAACTCTTTCCATGTGGGGTCTGTCAATGTGACCGACCTTGTAACCACAAAGTAACCATCAGATTTTCTATACTATAACTTTTAATATGTTCTGTGTATCTTCACAAAAGTGGGCAAGCTTTCAGTAAACATTACAAGCCTTTTGTAGAACAAAAAATCAGATTTTCTAATTAAGTGTTTTTGCTAAAGATCTGTCCATAAATATATGGAGTCAGAGTGTTGACTGATCTGAGTGCAAAGTATTTTCACGTTGAGATTTCTTCATCTGAAAATTGTCAAATTTCATTTGCATAACCTCTGAAACCTCCAAAATAAATATCAAACTATTTTTCAGTAAAACGTTATATTTTATCTCTTATTTTCTCCAACGTAACTCTGTGTATGGACTTGATCAATTTCATCGACCTTGTAACCACCATCAGTGAAATGTGATATAAATCTAAGTTACCCTATTTTTTCTTTCTAAAACGACTGCATATTGTAACAGGAAACTACAATTGTTTATCCTAAATAGCTTAAAGCTCATAACAGTATACATGTGTTTATACCTAATTTTATTGTTTTATTGACCTTTAAACCATATCTAACAAATAATCCCACCACACAAGTTGTAAATTACATGACAAACACTTACCTAATGTTACCACATTGAATGGTGTAATGCACAAGCTGCTCGTGAGCATAACTCATGAAGGATTTTTATTATCATTATTTTTTCATTATCTTACCTAAAATAAGTTTCAAATGTTTACATTTTAGTTACTTTGTTAACAATAAATAAAGAACATAAATGAAAACCAAGAAATATAATACTTACCTTTGACCTTTTATGTTTTTGCTGTCAGTTACCGATTAATTTTAAGCCTACTTTTTTTATAATGATGGTATTAGTATACTAAATAATTTTAATTACTTTAGTAATGCATCTAAGAACACAGAATAATAACAGACACAAAGAAAACAATGTCCTATAACTATTATAATTTAATTGGCTTTCTAACTAGGACAAGAGGGGGGTTAAATTAATTCCCTTTGCTGCTTGATCTCAAGATGAAATGGACAAAGCTCTATACAGAAAACAACATAGAATTACGCGTCATTCAATATATTAAAACTTTGCCTGCTGTTGGTTATAAATGATTAATATGAAACATCAGAGTTATTAGTAATATCTACATTATACTGAATAATTTACATTAAATTCTATATTTCAGAGAGAGGTGGTAAATAAATTAAAGAAGGGGGGGATCTAGAGAACACGTGTCACAATATTAGGGGAGATAGAGGATTTTTAAAATGTCTCCATACACAATTAAGTACTTAAAACTTATATAATATTAAAATTAGGTTTATTGACTATGCTTCAATGCCAAATTTATTCATACATGTTTGATAATAAAGTTGTTTTATTTAAATTTGAATGTAAATCTGTAAAAGGTTGTGACATGTGCACTGTGACCTACTCACAGTGAGGGGGTTAAAGCTGTTCATAAACTTTTAAGAGGTTAATAAACAAGACTTCACTTGCTCCATACACAACAGGGAATTTGGAAGAACTCGCATTTACTAACATAACAATGTTTCATATTAATTGGAGTACTAGTAGTTTTAAATGGTGTCACCCAATATGTAACCCTTTTGTTGTTGTTTTTCAAAAAATTTCCTGTAGTTTGATATTGTGTTACTAACAGAAATTTTTTCTTTTTATAGTAGCACTTTATGAATAAAAGGATATTTGTTTTGTAATTTATAGACACACTAGAATAAAATATGTTATTAATTTTGCTCATTAAATTTTTTTAATGTGCTTTAGTTAGCTGCTTCAAGTTCTAAATTATCATTTTGTTGGTCAAAAGCAACAGCCTTACTAAGATCAACCAAATGTATATGAAACTGTGATCAAAAATTAAACTTGAACATTATATCTGTTTCTACATTTTTATAGATAATCTTTATTTCATTTCACCACATCTTTTGAGAAGCATGTGTACTTTACATCACATCCTGTTGTAAGTCTTGTTTCTATGGCTCTTTTTTTTATCACGAGTGTTTTGTTTTCAAGAATATTGTAACATTATATTTTATAACTATATCCTAACTACTTAGAGCCTAGAAATTCATTTAAAAATGTCAACATTAAAATGAAGTAGTATAGGAAACATTATTAGTGGCTTGTTCATGGTCTATTACCAGCAAAACTAAAAAAAAAAAATACATGTCACTTTAAGTTGTGAGTTCTTTATAAGAGTGACTTTCAAATCTTCCTATTCATTAGCTCAAGCTTAGGCAATGGGTAGTTTTGAGTAGCTTCCTAGTGTAGATAGGCCTCAAGTAGCTTTATACAACAACAACAACAATACTAATGGCTCCTGTGAAACATATTTATAACACAGATGTGAAAAACTTGGAACCATGTGCATAAAATGCTTCAAATTATCTAAGATGTCCATGGAGATTCCTAAAAAAAAATTAATATTAATATGTAAATCAAATATCACTGTGCATCAGAATGCAATACTTGGATTCTCTGAAAACTTTACAATTAATAATTATAACCTACTTGCACTAGCTTCTAATGCTATTATTTATTTCAACTTAGTAAAATTTCACTCAAATAGTTGTTGAATAGATGAGTAATCTTATTCAAGGGTACAGGTTGACTTTGTAGTAATGCTCGGGATTTTAGAGCTTGAATCCATACAGTACCATATTTTCCACACTTTAAGCTTTGGGTGCATTATAAGAGTGACCATTAATCCCTTAACATGGATGGTGGATGCTGCTAACTTGCTTTCACTCCTTTGGTCAGTAGCTCAAAATAGGGATGACAGCAGACAAGTCTTAGTATCTTTGACATAAATACTAACACTAGTTCTTTATTGATAAACCTGTTTATGTTTTTATGAAGTAAACTTTGAATAGAAATGATAAGATCTTTCTTTATAGGCAAGCAAATCAAAAAAGGAAATATCCAGAGTGCCGATAAAAAAAGAAGGTCCTCGTCAACTTTTTATCATACGCCATGCAGAAAGAGTCGACTTCACATTTGGAGCATGGATATCTGTTTGCTTTGATAGCTCAGGTATACATATACAAATATCTGATGTTTTAATAATGCTAGATGTTGTATTTTGCAGAAAAATGTAAAAAAACTAATCAAGTTATGTAACAACTTTGTCATTTCAAGTTCTTATGTAATCGTATAATGTAGTACTTTTTCATTCAGAAGTGACGTAACACGTGTAACAAATATATATATGTTACTTGTACAGTATTAGAAATATGTCTGAACTTTGTTAGAGGTTTCCATGAGTTGAATATACTTCAGTAACACAGTTTGAAGGAGGAGATAAATCAAAACTATTTTAGTTAGAGGTTTCCATGACTTGAATATACTTCAGTAACACAGTTTGAAGGAGGAGATAAATCAAAACTATTTTAGTTAGAGGTTTCCATGACTTGAATATACTTCAGTAACACAGTTTGAAGGAGGAGATAAATCAAAACTATTTTAGTTAGAGGTTTCCATGACTTGAATATACTTCAGTAACACAGTCTGAAGGAATTAATACTGTGAAATTGATATTATTAATATCTTAGGTTTATATCCAAGTCAAGGATTTTGTAAGAGTTGTAATTTAGTTGTGAAACATTTCCTTATTTTAAATTCTTATAAAACCAAGAAACATTATTTATATTTAAAGATAAACACCCTTAAAATAATGATTACTCTTAATGATTTACTAACTAAGATTCTGTAATTTTACACACTATAAAGGATAGGCTTTCAGTACGATTATTGTAATGCCCACAATTCTTTGTGGCAACACCAGATTCTATAGCCTTTCTATAAAATATTTCTATGTGTACCTTGTTGCATAATTAATTATGTTAAGAATTTATTTACAAATTCTTACCTGTCAATGTGGCTTGATACAAGCCAATATTAGTAAGAGGGCAGTCTTTCAAAAAGTCCTGTGAACCTCCTGATCGAGCAGGCACCGATATTGGCATGTTGAGATCTTTCCGTATATAGTTTCCTACAAAACACAAAAAAGCTATTTATCTGTGAAACTTCATTGTACTGCTAAGCTCAAAATGAAATGTCCAAAACTCTATCATCTACCCAAAGCTATTTTATTTATAATATTTCATCTTTTAGAAGTGAGATACGATCAAATAAGACTTGCAAGAAATGAAAAGTTGTACATTATAAAATAGTTTTGATTTATCTCCTCCAAGAACAATTCAAAAGCTTTGTGTGACAATAATTGCTAGTAAACTTAAAACACAATTCTAAAAGTTTATATCTAAAACTTAGAATGTCTAATAAAAAGAGTTGTGAAGATAGCGTATACACCAACTGTTAGATATAATAAACACAATTTGTGACAAAGTCAGCAGTGATTGAATGTTTTTAAATATAAAAAAATATAATCTCTTATAGGTGAAGCTTTGAGAGATGCTGGAATTAATTTTGTATTAGCCTACAGCTCTCCGTCCCTTCGATGTGTTCAAACTTGTACAAATATTCTTAGAGGTGAGTTCAATTGGTGATAAAGGATAAACTGTTTCTCTCTACGTTTGTATACATGTGTGTGTGTAATACATATGATTTCTTGCTATCTTATACATGTGTGTAGTATTTATGATTTTTTGCCCTATCATGTATGTGTGTGTGTTTCTTTGAAGAGTCACGATTATCCAGATTCATATTTGAACAGATTGTTTGTGCAAATGTTAAAGTGGAAATCTATGCATCATAAACAGAAAAACAAAATCCTTTTGAGGTTTTGAGTTTTTGTAGACTAGTTAATTATAAAATCATTAAAAATAATACTTCAAAACATAAGGTAACTGTAAATTATCTAAGGTAGTATGTATGATTATCAGCACAGTTTCATATTGTAAATATCACAATTAATGTACCAGGTAAACATTTTACCTGGTACA
>NW_013669217.1:54348-76599 GCF_000517525.1 Limulus polyphemus
ATTTACAATATGAAACAGTGTTTACCTGGTACATTAATTGTGATATTTACAATATGAAACAGTGTTTACCTGGTACATTAATTGTGATATTTACAATATGAAACAGTGTTTACCTGGTACATTAATTTTAATATTTCCAGTTTTGGCTGTAATTTGGATGTGTTAATCAAACAAAGGGATTTGTAGCTAATAAGGTTGTGTATTGTTTCTTTGTATTTTTATTCAGATTATAGCCCATAATAGTACACTTAAATATATTGTATTACCAGAATGATTACTTTTTGCCTGAATGTAAAATTTAACATTTAGAATTGTTTGAGATAAAGAAATAACTAAAATCTAACCATTACAATTTTTTGTGGATTTTTTTAAAAGCCATTCAAAGGATTAGACTTGTATGTCACTGCTTTTACTCTGAGGTGGCTAAGTTATTTTACTTTTTTTTTATTATTATTATTATTATTGAAAACCAACCATTGTGCAGCTTTAGGTCAGGATGACATTCCTATTCGGGTTGAGCCAGGGCTTTTTGAATGGCTAGCCTGGTATCAAGACAGTATGCCTGCATGGATGACTCCTCAAGAAATGCTTGAGTATGGGTTTAATATCGATCTTAATTACAACCCGTTGATAACGACTGCCGAACTGTGGGAGAAAAAGGAGTCCAGTGAACAGTACTATATCAGGAGCTTTTATATAACACAAACACTTTTGAAGAGGGCTTCTAGAAATAGTAAGTTGACTTACTGCCTCCCAACTTCTTTAACACCGAGTTAAAACATGGAATATATATATTTAATTCTAGAACTTTGTGCACTAAGTTTACAGTTCGCTTTGCTTCTGGCTATATTCAGTGTGCACAGTTGAGCTGGAAACTTTGTGTAAAAGACTGTACAGGCGAAAGAAACCACAGTAGATACCGTTTAATTTGTTATTAATTACTGAAATACAGGGTTAGTGACTTACTTAGAAAACTGTAATAAGATGACTAATTCTTTCAGTGTAAACAGCTTAAGTTTTTATAATCATGTATGAAAGTCAGCAATTCTAATTTAAGGTGCATGCAGCTGTTATTAACCAACTTATCCAAATAAATCTGAATATATGACAAAGCAATGATAAATTTGAAATTTACTCTGTAGACCTGTCCTATTTGAGTAATCAATAAAAAGGCAAAATATGTGAAGTGTTGACAGAATAATAGAGTTTATTAATTGAAACAACTGAATGTGTTGTACACAGTTTTTACTTGTGGGCTTATTTACATTATAACTAATACAGTTAAGTTTTTTTTATGTGTTTAACTAACTATTTTACTACTACTTGTGGACTTATTTACCTTGTAAGTAATAAACTACTAAAATTTTCATTTTGTAATTTAAGCATTTTTCACAAACACTACTGACTCCAATAAAATTCTGTTTTTAGATTCAAATATAGCTGGATTAACATTAGGATTGTAATAATAAATATTGAAAGCAGTCATACAAAATAAATAAGTTATCTATTGCATAAAGTGGATCCACTTAACAGTTTGAACTAGGGTAAATAGGCAACGGTTATGAAACTTTAAGAAAGCAGTAAATGACAAAATATAATAGTGCTTAGGAGTATATTAATTTGAATCATTTTGCATATAAAATCTGATTTAAAAGATTGCTAGAGAACACGGATTTTGTTCCATTGTTTTCAGTATTCTGTTTTTTTCTTGTAACTTTATTATTTCATAAGCAAAAGTTGAAGGTTTTTATGAATATGCATTTGTGTATTTTCAAGAAAGACTGTCAGATAAAAAATAATTATAAAAATTATATGAAATAGAATGCATAAATATATTTTAAAGTATCGAATGTACTTACAAATTATTGCTGTTCAGAGTAAAAATATATTGTAAAAATCATACTTCAAGAACCATTGGCATTACTATAAATTAATAGTTTAGCCAGACTCACTTTAGAAATTTTAGTACTATATTGGTTTAATACATATTCTAATGCATTTTGATGTTGCTATATATTATTTGTTTTTTAGATAACTCGTAGAAAATTCAAATTTTGCTTATAATTTCAGTTGCTTCCAAATCAAAATAGACATCAATATCCAAATCACTGTTTTCTTTGCTTTTATCTTTGTTATTAATATAAACATTTATTACATACACATTGCCATACTGTTATACATGTTCGAACTATAATCAGTCTTTCATAAAACACCATTCATAAATACATTTTATGGCGAAATTTGGATCTCATCAATGAGATTTAATCTGCTCCTAAATCTCAAAATTTAAAAGTTTTTTTTTCAAATTTTACATAGTCTTGTAAAAAAAATTACTTAAGACTTTAATTCGTATAACCTTTGAAAATAAATTACAAAAACTGATCTTAACATTTTCTATGTCATAGTTTAATTACGTGTATCTAAGTCACAAACTTCAAATTCTGAGTAAAGCTGTCAGTTCTTAATAAAAGTTAAAAGGGTTTCCATAAACTATTCCATGTTTTCTTTAAGACTACTTTGTGATATTCTATAACATAATATACTTTTTTCATATACATCAGTAGGAAACATACTCTTCACTGGTCATGCAGCAACTTTGGATACCTGTTCTCGGCAGCTGGTGGGTCATTCACCTAGAAATGCCAATGACCTTGTTCACCTTGTCCACAAGATTCCTTACTGTGCTGTAGTTACTGTGGAAGAGAGTAGTGAAGGCAAGTGGACACTGGTCAGCCCTCCTCTTCTACCACTGACTCACACTGGAAACATTCGCTTTGACTGGAAACATCTTTTATGAAGTGTTTACTCATTTTTCTTTAATATTTTGAAATAGGCTGAAGAAAAGGAAACTTAGACTGTTGTACTTCAATACAAGCAGGTGTTCCTATTCCTCCAGACAGTACTTCCTTTTCTGCATAAAAGCAGAAAGTGAAATTTTGGGTTATCAAAATGTTGGTGTTCGACGCAGAAATATGATCTACTGACTTATTATTCAAAAGTTAGTGAAAGGCATAATTAGTGCTGACCATATGTGGTCACCTGGAAGTTATGATTAGGGTTGGCAAAGATGTGTGGTTATCCATTACTTGAAAAATGTTAACAAGAAATTACGTTATAATTTATTCAACATCTTCAGTTGTACGGAAACGTTTATTATATTTATAGTATCTGTTACTGTCCATTATGGAGAAACCTTGGTTAGAACTGACAGTGTGAAGACAGATTTCTTTATGTATATGGGTTTATTACATGATTTCTAAGGTTGACAGTATATGGAAGCAGCATATTTACAATTGACAGTGTTATTTCTCTATGGTTATCCAGTACTTGGAAGCCAAGATGGTTTTTGACAGTATGCTGCATGTGATTGACAAATATTTGGAAGCATGAATTTAAAGTTGACAGTATTAATTTTTTCTTTATTCAGTTTTTAGAAACCAAGGTAAAAATTGCATAAAAATTAGAAGCCAAGATAAGGATTAGATGACATTATGATCTCTATGGTAACCCATAAATTAGAATCCATGGTATGGGTTTACTTTATGGTCTCTTGGTTGCCCAACATTTGAAAGCTAAGATAAAAAGTTGACAGTATGATCTCTTTGATAACCCAGAAATTGAAAACCAAGGTAGGTATTGACAGCAGAGTCACTGTGGTTAGCCTGCATTGAAAGCCAGATGCATTGGTTAACAATATGATCTCTGTGGTTCTTCAGTATTTAGAAGTTGTTGTAAGGGTTGACAATATGATCTCTATGCTTGCCCATTATTTCAAAGCCGTGATTATATTATATTTTCTGTATTCTCCATTTGTTTCAAAGCAATAATCAAGGCTATCAGTGATTGTGAAAGCTACGAGTAAGATTGTTAGTGTTTGTGGACATATGTTGTGTAAAAATTGTGATGAGGGTTAATTTGTGTGTGTGTATGTTACGCATGTTGTAGATTTGAGTACAATTTTTGTTTCACATTGTGTTTCTCATTATTCATAAGTTATATGAAGATACGTGCTCATTGTTTACAAGATATGAAAAGGGTTTATTACACATTGCCTATCAGATGTGGAAAATCATTTTAAGCTCTTATTGTTTTGCACTGTGCATGTATGTACCGTTTAGTCTGTGGTTGTTTGTCCTCCTGTCGGACGGCAGTAAGTTTACGGACTTACAATGCCAAACTCCAGGATTAAATTCCCCACTGTGAACACAGCAGATGGCCCAATGTAGTTTTGATCTAAAGCAAACAAACTGTGGTAGTGTTGCCAGAAAACAGCCATTTATCTTTCTAAACACATCAACTAGTGTTGTAGCGTAAAGAAATAGTAAAAACAATCACACTTTTACTTTGTAACTGAATACATGCAAATTAATTAGCACAGTTTTGACAATTGAGATGAAAGTATATCATCGTGTAGCCTGTTACTTGTATGTTTCATTATGGAAATAGTAAGTTGGAGAATGGTGGTAAAATATTGGAAACAAAGCTTTTGAAATATACCTTGTATTTTTTGGGATAACATTTGCTGATCTTCTTTGATGCATATGTTATGTTTCAAATAAAACAAAGTATGTAATCTAAGCTAGTTATAGAAGAATGCTTCAACTATAAACATACTCGGTATAGTGTCAGCTTTTGCCATGGCCTAACGAGAAGCGAGTTGAAATTACACTTTTAGGACATATTTTTTCTCTGGAAGTTGTTGGAAAGTCTATGAAACTTATTGAGATAATATTTTATTAACTCACATTACTGGTGTACTGGGCATGGTTAAACCTATGTAAGATCTATCAGTGCTTAATGGGAACATGTTTTCCCCCATTTTCATTTTTAGCTGATTTTTTAAAAACAAGTAATAGCAAAATGTAATTGTTTGTGAATTGATGGTTTTACACCTAATAATCAATGTACGAGTTTTTTATTTTACTGGAAAGGTTTGCTTGATTTCCATCTTTTTTTGTGTGAATGTGTTTTTTAAACCATACATCCAGTAAGTAAACATTCATTTGGTTATTACTGCCATTGGTAGAACATGTAGTAAAAGTTTGTCTCTTTGTGGCATGTGTGTTGGTAACATGAACTAATTTAATAATCATACGCTACAGGAGTTTATAAAAATAAATGTCATTTATTCACTTTGAAAAGTCTTGGAGCTGTTTCTGGTTAATATTTATATAGTGAAGATGATAGGTTTTCTTTAAAACAAAGCTTCAGGAAAAACCTTATAAGAAAAATATTGCAAGACTCAAATTCTCATCAACTGTGGTAGAACAGAATAAAAGTTTTAATCTAATAAATATGACGTAGAAGTTAAAATCAGCTTATAATATTATCAGTTATAATGACTAGGTTTCATGTTACATAACATGGTGCTCCAATTACCACTTTAGTTTCTAGATAAGCCAAACAACAACTTAAGCATACGTGCACTTTCAGTAGATAAAAACTTAAGCTAATAGCTTTACTGCACTTTCATTGCTGTGGCAATTATATATCTAAATACAGGAATATGTAGAATGATGTACAAGACACTGATCAGCCTTTCTACATTATCCACATTTCCTTCTTCAAGACTGGAAACTGTGTTCAGATGAAATATTCTTTTGAAAGGTGAAATGTCTGATGAAAAAATTTAAAACATGTAATAGCAGGAGTTTGGTAAGATAAGTTTCTTTATTTGGGTAGTTAAATTTTATTTTTGGAGTCTTGTGGTTTTCGGGTAATACAGAAAAAATAATGACTAAACTAGGGACCCAGGTTTTTCTGTTACATTTTTGGTAGGTTCTTGTTTCACTTGCATGTCTGGTACCCAAATTCTGTTATGATTATCAGTCTTGCCTGGTGTCATTCTGTACATAGTTTATGGTATTTAATCAATATATAACTTTTTATTATTATCTAATTGCTTAGCCTCAGTTCATGGTTATTAAAAAAACTTTTATATCATTTGTATTATTTATATAATTTAACTATGTTTTATGTATTGTATCCTGTTAATCTTTTAAATGTGAGACTTAGGGTGTTTATTTTCATAGTATATTGTGTCAGACAGTCAACATTGTTAAATTTTTAGTTCATGTAATGACTTTAGAATCTTATAATTCATGTGTTTTCTTCTTATGCCTTAAAGAATAAAATAGAAAACTAGATGGCTTTGAGTTACACTTGACAAAACAGAAACAATGAATTGAGATTTAGTTGAAAAGCAGAAATTGGAAAATCTACTATAGCATACCAAAAAAGAACTTTTGAACACAAGAAATTCAGGTGTAGTGATGTATTAGTTCAGATACAGAATGTATTGTATTTTGTTCAGATGTTACTAAATGAACTACAGAAATGTAACAGAAAAACCTGTATTCCTAGTCAAGTAAAACACTTGATGTTACTAAATGAACTACAGAAATGTGACCAAAAAAAACCTGGATTACTGTTCAAGTAAAACACTTGATGTTACTAAATGAACTACAGAAATGTAACAGAAAAACCTGGGTCTCTAGTTTAGTCATTTTTTTTAACTTGAAAACCACAAGACTCCAACTATAAAATCAAAGCTTCACATCTAAAGTAAGTTTTATCTTACCAATACATGTCACTCTAAACCAAGTGTTTTACTTGACTATGAATCCAGGTTTTTTTGGTCACATTTCTGTAGTTCATTTAGTAACATCAAGTATTTTACTTGACTAGTAATACAGGTTTTTTTGGTCACATTTCTGTAGTTATTTAGTAACACCAAGTGTTTTACTTGACTAGGAATCCAGGTTTTTTGGTCACATTTCTGTAGTTCATTTAGTAACACCAAGTGTTTTACTTGACTAGGAATCCAGGTTTTTTTGGTCACATTTCTGTAGTTCATTTAGTAACACCAAGTGTTTTACTTTACTAGGAATACAGGTTTTTTGGTCACATTTAGTAACACCAAGTGTTTTACTTGACTAGGAATTCAGGTTTTTTTGGTCACATTTCTGTAGTTCATTTAGTAACATCAAGTGTTTTACTTGACTAGGAATCCAGGTTTTTTGGTCACATTTCTGTAGTTCATTTAGTAATATAAAGTGTTTTACTTGAATAGTAATCCAGGTTTTTTGGTCACATTTCTGTAGTTTATTTGGTAATATCATCAGGTTTCTTTTTGATTAGATTTGAACAATACTCAATAGTGACTTTTAGTTTCCAACATATCTTATTTTCATACTGGAGTGGGCAGGCATTTAGGAAAGAGAAACAAACTTTACTCGTGATAGCATTTGATCACTAACAGATAAGGTCCAAAAACTTCCCTAAACATTGCATTTATTTATAGATCATAAAGAGTTTTCTTTAAAAATACAGGTATCATCCAGTGAAGAGATGATGCGATGGAAATGTTTAGTAACCTGACTGTGCAATTGCAAATGAACTATAATTATATTTGTCAAACAGCTGAAAAAAATGTTTTAATTTTAGAAACTCAAGAAGGTTAAGCTTAAAGTTTTTCTTCACAACGATATACTCAAACCAGATAGCTAAGACTGCTTTTAACTTAAGAAACTGTGTTGTTTATCATCTTTTGAATATTTAGGCTTTTATAACTTCCTGCCCTCTGAGGAGTCCACAAAGAAAACAATGTCCACTTACACCTAACTCTAAGTTGAGTATTAGAAAATCTTTAAATGCTAATTTTTTATTTTGATTTATTTCTGCCAAAGGATTTTAAACTCGTTTGAAAGTACAAGTTTCCTTGAATTTATATTAGTAGTATTTCACATATCAAGTTATTTGTACATTTCATATCTCAGAATTATTCAATTACAATTAAAGTTAGTATTTCCAATAACATTAAACAATCTTATGTCACGTCTTTGTAAAGCTAACCAATTTGATCAACTTTTTTTTTATTAAACCAATCAAATTTCTCTTTGTTCATCATTATTAGCCAATATAAACAAGATCTTTAGTCAAGAAACCAGAGTTTTCTAAATTTACAGAAACATCGAATTTAAATTGCATAATACACCCAAGTTACACATACTAAACAGTTTGCTGTATAAGATAAAATCTACGGGTTCTGTAAATGTGTTACGTTTTGGTAAACTTGAAACACGTAATAGATGCTAGAATAAGTAAACATATTGATAACTCTATGTTAAAAAGTGTTTAGGTCTTAGCAGCTTGGATAAAAACATTTGTTATCTGTCTGCTAGTGTTACGAGATTTCAAGTACTTACGAGGTGCATTCACAAATTTTCCTTTTGTTTATCTCCTGTAGAGGATCGTATTTAATTCAAGTTGGTATAATTATTTAAGCTTATATTAACATCTAGTTTCTCTTCATAAAATTGTTTGTTTTCAGTGTTATTGTTACACTTGTAAATAAATAGAAAATGTTTCACTGGAATTGTTACTATTGGAGTTAAAAACCTAATATGTATGATAGTATGTATCTGGCTGGTTTGTTGACTGATGTAATAAATTTGTTCAAAAACAAAATATACCTAGTTGTGGCAATAAACAAGTGTACAAACAAGATCCAGCATCTTCACAGTTTTTCATCTGGGAAGTTTGTTTTTTCCCTTCATAAATTTACATTTTCAACCGTAATGAAAATATGTTACAAAATAATTAGTAATGCATAGTTTTTTGTATAAACAACATTATTTATAACCGAATTACAGTTTCAAATCTTCTAAATTCCAAACAGAATATTTGTGAAAACACTGTTAAGTCTCATAATAAGATGAAACTAGTTATTTAATCCTAAGTTTGTAACTTAACCAGCCCCAGCTTAGTAATAAATCTGGAGTATATAATATCTATAAAATTTTTAGTTCACTACAAATTCACTAGGATGTAAATTTAGACTTCCATTCCTTGAAGACAAAATGTCAACTTTTTTTCCAGTGGAGAATAATTCAACATTTTGTTCTTTCATAACTTCACTTTTTTAACCAAAATTTCAACATTTTTTTTCTTTCTCTTTTCAAAGTATAAAACACTAGAAATATTAGAAGACAGCTCTGTTATTTACATTTACAAAGTTAAAAGATATTTCAAGTGTAGTTACAGTGGATGCAACTACAATGATCTATCTATTAAAAGTTAAAGTCAAGAAAAGAAAAGGCTTAGGTTGTTAATGAAGCTCATTCGTTGTTCCTATTGCCAAAACATTTTATAAAGGTCATTTTCTTTTTACTTTGTTCCTACCCTTATTAAAATATCAGCCGTGACAACCACTTCTAAAACTGTATCAAAATACTTTTCAGTTTGTGCTGGTTTTGGAATCTCTAGACCAAAGTTTAAACTGTTTTTATAAATACTATAAAGTCCATCAACTTTGATAAGGATAAGAAAGTTTTATTTTATCCTAGTGTAAAACAGGGAGAGAATGGGGAACTTTGGATCATTACATTTACACTGTCTCTAAGTGTAAATTCCTGTACAAAGTTTCTCCAATAGATCAATATACTTTTTAAGGCTTAACTGTGCTATATTTGCTTCTCATTGTATTTAAACTACCAACTTTCCAGGTAGGCCATTTCAGATTACCACAACAGTACAAGATACCAGACAAGGTTAATCTCCATATCCAAGTGTTGTTTGTTGTAAATAAGACACAGAAATCTTTCATTTGACCTTCTAACTTAAGAAATAAAAATTCCAAACAGCAACAAGTTTTTATAATCTTTGTTGCAATGAATTTAAGGTACACAACTTATTCTAGACTCATTTCTCTTTTTAAATGCAATGTTAACTTCTATTTTCAAACTAAAAACCTCATAAAAATAAACTAGTGTCAAGAGGAAATCATTTAATTAATCAACGCTATTTCACAAAACCAATTTGATCGAATGAAACTAGCCACTGAAATATGAAATGTCCATATGGATTCAAGCACACCTGACCAAAGAAACTTTCAGCAAAGTAACAAACCTAATTCCTTTCTAGACAAGATAAACATTTTTGTAAGTATATTAAAGTAACATAAATGAAACTAGCGATTAGCATGTTTACCAAGAAATACTTTGAGTTTGAATGTCAGTAGTTTGTTCAAATGTGAAAAAAAAAAATCTTACATTTTAACAGTGTGACGATGAAAAATGGTCAAATTAGTTTAGAGAAAAAGATGCATGGAATTTTACTCTCAAACAATTTTAATATCGATATGTTTGGCTTAATACGTTTTTACTCTTAGAAATTGATATTTGTAAAATTATACTGCAACATTGTGATATGCTAACGACTAACTGTACAAGTGCAAGTTTTTATTACAAAGAAGCATCACTACATCTGGTTTATAATTTATATACACACAAAAAAGTGGCAGTGAAAATTTGGCAGAACAGAATATTTATCTTTACAAACAGGCCTACAATAGTACAAAATTCAGTTAATGTAATATAATTTCAGGTCTTGTACGTTCGTAGAATCTCAAACTTACAGTAATACATTGTTTAAAGATAGTGCAGATAATCTATTGACAAACATTTCTGAGACAGAATATTATTAATGATTAATAGTACTATGACAGGAATGTCACTTATTACGATTAGGTAGGCATAATTAAATTAGAATTCCTGACTCGCGCCACCTTTTTTCGGCTGCCCTCCACTGCTTGATACGTTAGTCTTCTTAGGGAGCAAAACAGCTTGAATATTAGGAAGAACACCACCTTGAGCAATGGTCACACCAGAGAGAAGTTTGTTTAGTTCTTCGTCGTTCCTTATGGCTAGCTGAAGATGACGCGGAATAATCCTAGTCTTCTTATTGTCTCTTGCTGCATTTCCCGCCAATTCTAAAACTTCAGCTGCTAGATACTCCAAAACTGCTGCAAGATATACAGGTGCTCCGGCTCCAACACGTTCAGCATAATTTCCTTTTCTTAACAAACGGTGAATTCGTCCAACTGGAAACTGAAGCCCAGCACGACTGGAACGACTTTTGCTTTTTCCCTTAACCTTTCCTCCTTTGCCGCGTCCAGACATTTTTAACAAATAAGTGTCCAAACAACTTTATTGAAAAGGAAAAACCTGACTTCACAACGCTTGTTTAATTTTCCCGCAAAATATAACGTGTTTTTTCGAAGACTCCTAATTTATACCTACTTTTGTCACGTGATAGGTTTGAAAAGTATCCAATAGGAAGTAAACAATGTATACCACGTTAACCAATTATTTTTAAAGTTTGAATTCCCGCGTAATTTGTGAACTCGTGCAATTTTTTACTTCTGGGAGAAAACTGTAAACGTATTCCTTCGAGATTATGTACTGCGTTGTAGAAACTTAACGTTAGATACAATTTGATTTAGTACCGATAGTCACTATTGTATAGTCAATGTAGTTTGTAATCCCAACATTTAAAAACATGTATTAGTTTTTAATTGAGCGGAAATATATCAATAAACAAGTTTATTACTCGGTGTAATTGAGTTAATAACGTTATACAAAAAAACAAAGAAATATTTTCCAGAGTGAGCCTACTGTGTAATCAGCAAGTATATTAAATTTAGGTTTAAAAACAAATAAGATAATGTTATTACACAGATAAGTACCAACTGTTAAATTGGCTATAAGAAAATATACATAGATTTTGATCATTTCTAAATGTAAATTAGAATATTATTAGTATCCATGACTTAAATTAATATTTTCTCGTATTTGTCAAACTGATAAGATTTTTCAACGATGATAAAAAAAATATTGACTTGAGTGTTCCTTAAGTTTAAGTTAAAATTTAAATACTTCTGTCTTAGCTTTACTTTGTCGCTAGGCCTTGATAAAACATCATTATAAAACTAGGAAGATTTTTTTAGACTTAAGAGTGATGTTTTCATTTTAATGTTAATTGTTGTTTGTAAGAAAAGAGAGCGATTTCTGGCAGAAATTTTTTTACAGCTCTTAATAAGAACAAGACCAAAAATTATAGCTTTACAGTAAACATCCAGTCTACCACGTACCAGCAAATTAACTTTTTTCATCCTTACAAACACACACACATACTGCAACTAACAAAAACTGAAATATTCATTATATTTATAGATAACTTGGTGCACAGCTTAGACAAGTAAAAAGAAACAATTCTGTCCATATAGATCCTATGTATAATATTATCAGTAATATATAAACTATCATTAACTCCATGTATATTATAAGTTGTCTATAAATTATTTTTATTGTCTCCTAATATCATAATCATATTTCTAATTGTGCATTCTATCAAAAATGTTGCTCAACATTTTTTCTTTAATTTGTAAGGCATATTTCTGGAAGCTTTCTAGGAGATCACATTCGTTAATCATCTCAAATAATGACATACCTGTTTTTACCTTCTACCTTTAATATTATAAATGATTTACAGACTTTTAGATAATATAAATTTAATGATATTATAACCAACAGAAATCAAGGAACCTTTCGGTGCTTCAAGGCTGTTCTTGCACATCCACATGTCAAGAAAAGTAAAAATTTCAACTATAGTTTTTTGGAAATCATTGATTCCCCCACTTAAACTCTTGCAAAGAGCTGGCCTCCAATACTGCCACAAGTAACTTGTTCCATAAGTCAATCACTTCATTAGAAAAATATAACTTTAACTGAAGCCTAGCCTGCATTTTGTCAAATCTTAAACTTATTTCTTCTCATCCTATTATCTTCAGCACAAAGAAATCAGAGGCCTTTATCCTGTCAGTCCCACAGACAATCTTACAAGTTTCAAAGGTCACCTCTCCCCATTTTTTGCTAAGAAAAAAGGGTATATTCTTTCATCTATGGAAACATCCTAGCTAGTACACCATCCTCTGATTCATATTCCAGTAAGTCAATATACTTTCTTAGATAAGAAGAGTAAAAATTGATACTGTATTCTGAGAGAAGCCTAACTAATGATTTGTTTAGAGATAAGACCTATATTAAATTGTAATAAATGTCTATAAATACACTCTAAATTGTTATTAGTTTTATTACTAGCAACAGGGCTTGAGTGACTTATCCACCACCATGCCAAGATAATTTCATTCAATCGTGTTATTGATTGATTCCCATTTATATTAAACAATATTTATTGATAATGTTGCACTTAATATGGTAAGGGTCATATACCAAATATTTATCTAACCTACCAATTGACCTGAGTCATTCTGTAATCCTTAGTATAACTAGCAATACTCAAGAGATTAATGTCAACAAGAAACTTTACTAATTATGCCCCTATCAGTATCATTAATGAAAACAAGAAAGAACAAAAGTCCAAGGTGACCCTTGAGGTACTCTATTAGCAACAAAGACCCTGTTTCACTAAATTACATTAATATCAACCTCTTGCTTTCCCAGTTGAAGGAAGTAGTTGGTTCATTCTGTATGGTGCTGGTTTTACTGTATGTGATATTTTGTAGTTTTGGTTACTTGAAGAGAGCTCAGAGAAGAGCTACCAGGATGATTCTAGGCTTGAAGGAGGTTATGAAGTTGAACTAAAGTACACTAAATAGAAGGACTTGAGGGGGATGACAAAGCTTAAAGAACAAAAATTGCAGATAGAAAGACCAGAGGGCACAAGTTTAAGATATGGAAACTGACACGACTCCTGTTAATACATTATTATGTTTCTAATAGGGTGTTCAGCCTATGGAATACTACCTTCAGATGTGGTAGATGATCAACATTTAAAGAGTTTAAGTTGGGTGAGTAGTTTAGAAATTGTGGTTGAATATAAGAAGTTCTTTTATGTTGACTGGAATGGGGTGGTAGTGTAATATAGAAACAACTCCATGTTATCCCTTGGAAAAATGAGTGTCCAAGATGTTAGTATAAAGTAACTAACAATGTAATAAACCTAACCTGAAAATAATCCAAAAAATATTAAATAAGTCACGAGTAAAAGAATTACATTCAATGGAAGTAGCAGAAGAAAATACATCACACAAGCTATATAAAACATACACATATTAGTAAGATATATCACTTTTTAAGTAATGTTCACGAAGGATTGTCAGCTGAAAGTTTATTATCAGGTATAGCAGTACTAGTTCATGAAAATAAATAAGTTTAAGAGCACTACTGATGTACAAGCTTAAAAAACTGGAAGATGATTCAGACTCGCATCTTAGAAAACTTGTATTATTATTATACTTTGTTTTTCATTGTTAGCTTATTAGATGTATTTAGTGCTAACTTGATTGAAATTAGTGAGATATTGAAAAACATTGTTCACAGCAAGGGTAATTCATGAAACAATGCATTTTAATCTTTAGAAATAAGAACAGAAAAACATATTCTTAATTAACTATACTCATTACCTGGTTAATTTTTAGTTTTGCTCTAAGTAGGTAGGTTGTTCTGATTGGAAGTTTATATTATCAACTATGATTCCAATATTGTCTAATTTCTAGTGATAATGTTACTCAATAATGCTCAAGACTGAATTCTTTGTTGAAAAATATTTTTTTATAAATAATTGTTACAAATCTTTTGTATTTTTTTTTATAGTTACCTGTTACAAATCTTTGAAAAGTGAATTTTTTATAGAAAGCTTTGAAGCACAAGATTCTCTAGACTTTGTATAACACAATTATTGGAGGTTACTGTGTTGTTATATGCATTTATGCTAACATTTATTAGTAGTTCTTGTGGCTGCATTTGAGTCAAGACTTTCAGCACTTGTGTGAACACTTTACTGTGTTTTTCACCCAGAGAAAAAGTTGACCTAAATGGGGGTAAACATCAGCAAGAATTGTTTCTCCTCTACAGAAAATAAATAGCCCTTGATATCACTGGTCCACTCCTAGAGACTGAAAGAGGTCACCTGTATATTACTGTGGTTATTGACTACTTCACAAAGTGGAATGAAGGCTTATCCATTGATCTGTACGTCTGCACAGTCCATGGCTGATACACTGGCAGAGCACCTGAAGAGATCCACACAGATCAGGGAAATAACTTTAACAGCCATTTGTTAGATATACACGACTGTTTCTATTTAAGTTTAATACGAAAGTTATGATTTAGATAGTTGTATAGCACAAGTGTTAAATTTAGTTGTTGTTTTTTTAAAACAATAATTTATCACAAGTTTGTTTATATAACTGTTTACGAATCATGTTGTGTAGTACACTAGGTATGAATTGGTAACTGTTATATTATTACATCATGTTACTAAAACATTCTTAGTTTTTCTCCTTGTTATAATTGAATATTATTGCATCATAAAATCTAGTAATGTGAGAAATGTTCTAGACCTCTGTCGGGGCATAAATATGCATCCAAAATGTAGTTCAAGAGATAGATCTAGACTGCGTGATTGTTAGTTTAGCCATAAAGAGCATATGGTGGCAATGTTTAAATTGAGATTATCACAGATTGTATTGTAATAACAAAGTATAGAAGAATAATTTGTCCAGTCATATTGTGTTCTAAAATAACTGAACCAACCTGTGTGGACTTTGACAAAAAAGAGAGAATTTTTTAAAGCTCTGGATGCAACTGAGGTAATCATCAGTATAATGAACATTTGTATATATAAGTTTGATTTGTTTTGATTTATTATTTTAAAACAAGTTGACTATGTGCTGTTTATTTATTGTTGAAATGTATCACCAACAAGTCACAGAAACCTACTGTAATACATACATAAAAACCTGACACATCTGTTGTTTGAGTTGTGTAAAGTGTGCAACTTCTCCTTACCATCCACAGTTTCATGGTTTAGTGGAAAGAGTGATACATCCTGTGAAGCTTGTGCTTGCTAAGTTTTTAATCGTAACTGAACTGACTAGGAAAACATTTATGATGTATCTTGCAACTGAGCAGAGATCCATAGGTTGTGTGTAGAACATGTTAACGTTCAGTCAAAAAGACTTACACCTTGTAGATGTGATGTATGGTTCTTCACATAGATCATAGCTCCCACATGAATATGTAGAGTTGTTTATAGTCTGCATTAGTTAGTGAACAAAAGTTTGTATATCATCTGAAGAGCACAAGATTAACAGGACTGAAATAGCTTAGTGACCCTTACTTTCTGAGTGAGATGTTTGATGAGAAGTTAATAATGTATTAAGATCAGTGTTAATTAGCATGCATGTTCAGTTACTTGGTCAACTATCTATGGAATTGTACAATAAAGTTTATTTATACATTAATTGTAGTGTCATTAGTGAGATATACCTGTTTTCTTGGGTTTTTTCTAAATAAAGTAAAAAATCTTGAGACTGTTGCATTTAGTGTGGTATGCAAGCTTACCATATGTTTCTTAACTCCTTATTAATTCCCCCAGTGGCTGAGCAGTAAATCTGAAGGCTTATAATGTTAAAAATTGGGTTTCAATACCAATGGTGGGCACAGTACATATAGCCTATTGCATGGCTTTGTGATTAACGAACAAACAAACCCTAGATTAATATATAATTAATTTTTTCAAAATTTCTGTACATATTTAGAATGTGTTCTTAATACAGAAAATTGGTGAAGTGAGCTACTAAGCCTCTCTCTCACTTTTTAAGAAATTAGGTCATTCGATTAGTGTATAACATGTACTTTCCCAAGGGAAAGATTGCTGTGCAATAATGCATACTGTACAGAAAGTGTCAGTCATCTTTCCCATTGACAAGAGAGGTGATGCTCCAGGGATAGAACACCCCTTGTTTTGTGTAGTACCCCTCAATCATGGGGGTGGTGCTGCATCCCAAGAAGAATGGCATTGTTCTTCCTATATAATGACATGTGTTTTTAGTCTGGAACAAGATGATTGAGAAAACAATTGCTCTGATTACCACAGATACTCATTAACTTTAAGAACACACTCCAGTAATGGCATGTGTTTTTAGTCTGGAACAAGATGATTGAGAAAACAATTGCTCTGATTATCACAGATACTCATTAACTTTAAGAACACACTCCAGTAAAAGTGACAAATTACAAATGCCTTTAAAAGCTTTGATTGTTGTTTGGAAGTGTTGAAAATAAAGAAAGATTCAATGTTTGATACATTGAGTCCATTCTCTTCTTCACATTCAGTTGAGGTTAAGATAATTCAGATTTTTCTCCATAAAACAATTTCTGGTGAATTTCTGTTTATTCTGTGGATCCAACTTGATTACTTAGAGGTAAATAACTGAACCTTAGAATACCATTTTACAGAATACATACACCTTAACAGAGCTCGGTAAATCCATTTTCTAATTATCACTTAACCAATGTTTCTCACAGAAATATTGAATTCTTCCACTATTCTTTACCTTTGGTACACAGAATACAACCTTAATTTTTTTTTTCAAAAAATATGTTATTTCATCAAATATGGCTGGCTTAAATATTGGTATTTTTGTAAATATATTTTCAATAATAATTTTGTTTTGCCGAAAAGATACAGATGATTTGATATTCCCAAAACTCCAGTTTTATTTACATTCCAATGATGCTTTTATGAGATTTTTAAACACTTTCAATTTAAGTTTCCTTTTACACAATAATATACCCAAACAACGATTCTCATTAAATCCACTTTATAATTATCACTTCCAAAGCCTAATCCTTCATGCTTCTTACACGGTATTCTTTGCTGCAAAGTCAATGAACCTGAGAAGACTATGTTGGTATTTTCCAACCAACAATTGAGGGTAAATTGTTTGTTTTTTTCAGTTAGTCTTATTTTTTTAACATTCTTATTCCTGGTGAATTATGGTTGTATCATAACTAAACTGATCTTGTTAGTTTGGGAAAACTTTGCCAATAGGTTTAAGTATGTGACAAGTTTACAATGAGCCAGTGCTTGAGTTGTAAAAAATTAACAAGTGGAACTGTCAGGTTTGATATCCAATTTGTGAACAGCAGTCCCATGCTGCTCAGATAGCCTGAGTAGTTTAACAACAGGAACAATTTCATTTGAGTGAGCTAGTTATTCACTTATGGAGACAGCTTGATTAACTTTAGAATCCTAGTGTACCTTTGGTAAACCAGGTTGAAAAATTTGTAATTATTCGACCCAGTGAACTAAATGCAATAGTAAAGTATTCTCCTTGCCTATGGCTTTTTCACATAATTAAAGTAGCGATTAATTAATGGTAATATTCAAGGGAAAACATTTGATACAAACACGTAATACCTAGAAATTGATAACAGACTGAAATTAGAATGAAAACAATTTTGAAAAAAAAATTGATGTTAATTTTTTTTTCCCAGTTAAATAAATTGAATGGGCACTGAATTTTATGCTTTAAAGTGAAGACTGATTTTTAAACTATTTACATATACTTCTCTGAAGATAGGAAGTGGGACTAGCAATGTGCAGAGAACATTAAAAGGACACTTTTCAAGCATCTTAATTAAGCTTTTTTTTCCTTTTTTGGAGGGAAGGAGGGAGTGTTAGAGAAGACTATGGGGACTGCAGGTTGCATCTTGTAAACAGAGTGTAAAAAGCCATAAGAAGCAAACAGATTCTCTTAAATTTCTATTGTAACTGACAAAGGTAACCAGACTTCTCGGTTTTGTCGAGACTCATATTTTTTGGTAGTATGTTCCAGTGTCCCAAGAACAGTTCTCGGGATGCACAAAACGCCCCATTTTTATGATAAAGACATCAAACTCAGTCACATCAAATCATGAATGTAATAGGCCTACTTGACTTGATCATTGTTGTAATACATACTTTCCTGCCATTAAACAAAAGTTCATTCTATGCGTGGTGAGAAACCCAGATCTGAATGGAGACAGTGCTCATCGTCAAAATACACTTTACTAAATTTTATGACTATATAATGAAAAAATAGAATTTCCAAGTTTAATTCACTCCTCACAAAAATATGTTGTAAAAAAAGTTTCAAGGCAGTGCTAAAACCTAAAAGTAGTATGTTTGAAAATGTTATGGATTCTTAAATATGTCCAGGTACGAAGTAACCTATATTAAGATGAATTGAATAAGGCAATAAACTCAAGATTTCTTGGATGTATAATGTAACTATTGTTGCTCATTTGTTTTGTGTCTATCACTAAAAAAGTAGTTGAAATTATTCCAAAAACAATGCCAATGTTAATATATTTGGAAATATTGTGTGACAGTTCAATAAATCTAAAGTAAATTAAATAAAAGTAGATTATTTCAAATTTGTAATAACCATTCTGAAATACACTATTCATGCCTCATTCTCAAAAAAAATAGAAATGAGGCTCTCAATGCTTCAAATATAAGCATATCCTAAACAAAATGGCGACTGCAAAGAAAGGCCCGGGAAATCTTGGATGGACAAATAATTTAGGTGCTATACCCAATGTTTCAAGGAGTGACAAAACTACAATCATTCAGAGACATTCACAAGTGTCTACAAAACACCTCACTAAAGGCTATAGGTTTTCCGTGAGTCATACGCACATGATATTGAATTGAGGTCATCTGTCATGCTTTGTATTATAGGTATAGGCTTAAAACTCCATGTCTGGAAAGTTTTACATTCATTATCGTGTTTGTAGTGTTTATTTCACTATTGATTATTAATTATTTAGTATTGTGTGTACATAAGTTCAAGAAAAAAACTCCATTGTAGTTTAAATATACAGTATTTGGTGAGGTTACGTGTACTCACTTTAGGCCTATGCATTGATACTAAATGATAGAGGGATGGGGCGACACTGAATATTTTTCAATCCCTCAACAACAGAAAGCCTTTTTTGTATTATGAAGTTTAAACTTAAAGAGTTTCCTATCATTTGGAACATCGTTGTTACTTTGTCAGTTTTGTAAACGTCTTCTATATCGAGAGTGAATATGGACTATAATGAAACAATCCTACGTTGGCATAAAACTGGAATTGATCTGATTCTTTCTGTGCCTCAAACACTACTACAGCACTCCTATATAACAATATATTGTGAGGAACACCCTCAAGGCTAAGTGCTCTAGGCCTCCACCCATTATGTGTTTAATTGGTTATGTGACTACAAAATATAATGCTAATCATTAGGATGAAATTTTCCTTTACCCATTACTCTGCTTATGTACGGTATTTCAGTTACATTTTGTAATGAAATTTATCATACTGATATGTTCTTCCAGTAAAAGTTAATGAAAAAGTCTGTGTTTTAAAGTGTATTTCAAGTCACAGAAGAAAAATAAGACTCCTTGGTTAATACAACCACAAGTAAGTGTTCATGTTTAATCAAGACCAATTAATGTTTTGTGTTTGGATACATGCACATTTATGCTATTTTCCCTACATTTTTACAAAGTTACCCATAAATATTTTTCCAACTTATTCAAGCCTAATAGGCCTAGGCTACTGTGTTAACGGGCCAATTTGAGCATTATTCATCATTATATTAGATCTTTAAATGCAGATATTATATAGATTAGCTAGGACTGTTGAATAAAAAGGCATGTTAGTGTTAGCACTATAAAGTATAATTTCCCATATATGTTTAAAATTTCATATAGCCTTAATATAGGCCCAGGCCTTATTACTAGTATTAGGCTAGGCTAATGAAAATTAACAGTTTAGTTTTGCATTATTTACCGAAAAACAGAGGTCCTTCATCACGTCGGATCTTTAAAAGCCACCGTTTCCTTCTGTCAATATTAGCATCTGTAGGAATACAATGGAATGAGAGATTTGTTGTATTATGCATCATTATCATACATCAGAACACAATTGTGATACGATGCCATTGTTTTTTTCGTTAGGAGCCTCGCTTTCGATTTAGGATGGCAAGTGCTTAATATCATTGAACACACAGATACACAATTTTACTTGTATGGTGTTTCAAGGTCTTCCCGGGAACGAGGCTGAGTATTTTTACAAGTAAACACAGCAGATTCATTCCATCCTTAAATACAGCCATTACATAAGTTACCAGGCGGTTAAATGCAGATATCCACACACAACTATAACATCAAACCTCACTCCTTTCAAAGGTAAGGCATTTGTGTCTTTTAAGAGGAAAATAAATTGTATAACTACAGCTCTTTGGCCGATAATAGAATAGTTTTAGGCCTATATTATAGTTAATAACCAGCTCCATAGTTTAAATATGGCAGTATATGAACAAGCCCATTTCATATAACTTCGATTTGCCCCTTCTCATTATATTCTGATGTTTATGTTTCAAAATATATTTACATTAGGACTTAAAACAGGATAAAATACAAACGTAGGAAATGGTTACTGCTTATGTATGGGTGTAGATTTGGTGTATCTGGATTTTCAGAAAGTATTTGACAAGGTGCCACATAAAAGGCTTGTAAGAACAATTATCTCTAAAGGTGTGGGAGATATCTTAGCTAATTGGCCAAGTGGTTAGAGCGCTTGACTCGCAATCTGAGGGTCGCTGGTTCGAACCCCGTACCACCAAACATGCTCGCCCTTTCAGCCGTGGCGGCGTTATAATGTGACGTTGGTAAAAGAGTAACTCAAGTGTTGGCGGTATGTGGTGATGACTAGCTGCCTTCCCTCTAGCCTTTCACTGTTAAATTAGGGACGGCTAATGCGAAATTTAAAACAAACAAAATCTTTGAAAGGGTTACTGCTTATGTAGATGAGGGTAAAGACGTAGATTTGGTGTATCTGGATTTTCAGTTTAGCAATGAAATGTTCAATACCCCCTTTTCGTTTAAAAATATGTATAGTTAGTTATAAATCGAAAAACAAAATTAAATCCTTTCAAAAGGTCTTCCAGAAGTTCTCTATCTGTTGAAATATTGAAGTATAGACAGAATCAGTCCTCATATGTCGCATTAGTTTCTTTTGTAAATGCTCATATGACAACAGACTTTTTCTTTATGGTGTTAGCACAGTAACATGACATCTATTATATGTTATTATGTAGAACTCTGGGTTCTCTCCCGATGACAACACGATAATGTAGTGTACACGTACAACTTTATGTAGAACTCTGGGTAGAAAAACACATGGTTTTTAAGATAAGTTAGTTACGAGTGTATGTATATACATGTGAAAATACAATATCAAAATAACGTTCTAATCACGTGAAGCAAGAACAGCAATAAAATTAACCAACAATAGTTTTTATCTTGTGTTTTCTAATGAGCTTAATTTTCGTTATTTTATTATGCCCAGGATGGTCTGTGTAAAGAGATACTGAAATGTTGCATGGACATGTTGATATATATATATACCTAAAGTATTGTTACGTCATCGAGATCACATGACTACAGTGACGCCACGTTTCTAGAACTATCCCGAATCTTGGCGAATGCTCTAGTATTTGCTAGATATAGGGTAGTTTGGTATATATAAGAGGGGACAACGTGACGCGAGATTAAAGGTAATGTAATGTG
>NW_013669217.1:76889-82005 GCF_000517525.1 Limulus polyphemus
TATTAAGAAAGGACTTGTGTCGCTTAAGTTTCGTCGGAACGAAGTTACGGAAAGTTAATTAACAAACGGAGATGTAACAGTATTTATATGTAATAAAACATTTCACAAGTTCATATCAAGGACGTTCGATGTTTGTCGTAGTTACACCTGAATAGTGAAATGCGTAAGTCATATTTTGCAAATGAAATATAAAAGGTATTTGGAAATTAACCAAGCAAAATATATTATGTATTTATATAAAATATCACGCTACTATAAGTGAGAATTTGAAATAAAGCAACCATTACTGAAAGTTCTCAAATTTATTGTGTAATAAACTACTACAAATTTCAAAGTTTTGTTTAGCATAGTTTTACGTGGTTACATAGTAACTTAATACTTTATCTTTAAAATCAATTCTTAAATACACGTTTTATATTAACAATAGGTTTCATTTTCATAAGAAAATGCCATAGATAGAAATAAGCTTTTGCGGAAAATTTATATTTCTAATACTTTATCTTTAAAATCAGTTCTTAAATACACGTTTGAGATTAGTCATACATGTATGTATGTAAGTATTGAGGTTAGTCATACGTGTATGTATGTATTTAAGTATTGAGGTTAGTCATACTTATATGTATGTAAGTATTGAGGTTAGTCATACGTGTATGTGTGTAAGTATTGAGGTTAGTCATACGTGTATGTATGTAAGTATTGAGGTTAGTCATACTTGTATGTATGTATGTAAGTATTGAGGTTAGTCATACTTGTCATACTTGTATGTATGTATGTAAGTATTGAGGTTAGTCATACTTGTATGTATGTAAGTATTGAGGTTAGTCATACGTGTATGTATGTAAGTATTGAGGTCAGTCATACGTGTATGTATGTATGTAAGTATTGAGGTTAGTCATACTTGTATGTATGTAAGTATTGAGGTTAGTCATACGTGTATGTGTGTAAGTATTGAGGTTAGTCATACGTGTATGTATGTAAGTATTGAGGTTAGTCATACTTGTATGTATGTATGTAAGTATTGAGGTTAGTCATACTTGTATGTATGTATTTAAGTATTGAGGTTAGTCATACTGTATGTGTGTAAGTATTGAGGTCAGTCATACGTGTATGTGTGTAAGTATTGAGGTCAGTCATACGTGTATGTATGTATGTAAGTATTGAGGTTAGTCGTACTTGTATGTATGTAAGTATTGAGGTTAGTCATACGTGTATGTTTGTAAGTATTGAGGTTAGTCATACTTGTATGTATGTAAGTAATGAGGTTAGTCATACATGTATGTATGTAAGTATTGAGGTTAGTCATACTTGTATGTATGTAAGTATTGAGGTTAGTCGTACGCATATGTATGTAAGTATTGAGGTTAGTCGTACGCGTATGTATGTATGTAAGTATTGAGGTTAGTCATACTCGTATGTATGTAAGTATTGAGGTTAGTCATACTCGTATGTATGTAAGTATTGAGGTTAGTCATACTCGTATGTATGTAATTATTGAGGTTAGTCATACGTGTGTGTATGTAAGTATTGAGGTTAGTCATACGTGTGTGTATGTTTGTTTTCATATAAAGCAGAGAGAAATTAACAAATTTTGTCTAGCATTATGGTACCGGTATTATGTAGAACAATACTTACAAAAACAAACTTGAAACATGTGTCAATGATAAAGTACAATTATAAAGCGTGTGGAAATCTGTCTTCAGTTTATTGCCCTCAAGAAATACAAATTCAACAAAACAAAGCAACAGGATGTTAATAGCCCAAGTACAGAAACATTGTTTTTTCTAAATGTTACCAAAACAAGTTTTATTTATGATAAATTCACAGGCAACACAATAAAGACGTTTACAAGTTAAGACAAAGATTTACAATTTTATTCTAGAAAACACAAGTGGCAATAAAAATTTCCCCTCCTCCATGGTAATAGTAATAATAATAATGGCTGTTTCTTCACCTATTTTTTTTTTTTTTTTGTTGTTGTTTCCATTGCAAACTACCAATAAGTATTTCTGAATGCAGAAGCAAAAGTTTCTAATCCACCAGTTGGAATGTTGTGAAACCAAATTAGCACCATAGGTACAAGGAACTCATGCTCTGCCTCTAATATACATAGGATATATGTATATATAACAAAAACTAAATAAATCAAACAAACTTTCAGTTTTTTTTTATCAAACTTGCCTGCTCTGACTAGGTGGCCATACAAGGTGCATTCAAAAGCTTAGCTGTAATATGTTTTAAATCTGTTCGATAATCGTACCATCAGTTACAATAATGACATACTATAAAGATCAACTTTCAATGTTATACTGTCTTCTCTAGAACTTCTAAACATTTACCAGCAGACAGTACACACAAAAAAGATGCATAACAATTACCTGTATTTAAAAATAAAAAAGGAATGAAAAAACAGTCAATGAATTTGATGATTGGGTTAAGTCGAGAACATGAAGGAGATGACCTTAAAAGCTATGCTAAGACCTAATGTAACACACCACCAAGATGAGTCTTAGCAGGTTGGTAAATAATAAGATATCTCCTCTGCTGTTATTTACACAACATAGAGAATTTGTCAACATAATTTGCTTAAATTCATCTTTCCCCCTATTTTTTTTTTTTTACATTCCTGTACATAGCTTAAATTTAAATCTTATGGATGATAACAAAAATAACCTTTAGGTAAAGAGGGTTTCAAAGTGTTCTTTCACCTACATTAATATCTAGATTTAATCTAGAAGGGGTGTAGTGGGTGTCGAGGAGCTACACCTAGAGAGCCTGGCACTTCGGTATATGGTGTAGTTTGGGGTGGAGCTCTAGGTGCTGCTCCAAACAGCCCCACAACCCTGAATATGCATGGAGGTAGAGAGAATGACAGTTTAACAAACATTTACAAATACTGTTGGTGTTGATGGCTAAGATGATTATATGTTAGAACCCATTTACTGTACACATAAAAAACCTTTCAAATACTTAATAAGGATTAGCATTACTGAAATATAGAACAATCTATGTGAGCCAGGTTGTTTTATAATTGTGTGTATATATGGATATTTATACATACACATTGCTTTAGTTCAAGCGTTTTTAATTCTATCACTTAGTAGTTTGTCTAGTTTTACTTGTATATTTTTTAACCACTCTTAGGTAAAACAAAGGGTACTTTATCTTACTAAAATGCATAAACTGATCATGAACAACTTGTGGTAGGATGAGTGACATACACACACACACACATGGAAGCTGCAATAAAATGGGTAAACTATCTCCTCCAAGCATCACAGTGCCAAGTTGTATAGATTATATCAAGATTCAGTGATAAAAATGGTCATAAAAGTGAGAGCAGAAAGGGTGCACAAATTTTGATTTGACTTTTAAAAGCCTGAGGTAGAGCTTACAACTTATCTCACGGTGATATAAGTTGTGTTATAAACCACTACTGCCACCCAACTCCCCTCATTCGGTTTGTGGGGGGGATACAGTCAGAAAAAATACTCCCAACCCTATTTCGTATATGCCATCCCACTGATGAGATAGTACTGGTGTCTTGCATCGAACATCTACATATACGTTCACAAGTTTATACGAAATAATAAATGTATTCTGCCAGGTCTCAAATCCATATAGTACTGTGGTACTTATCAATTTTTACGCCAAAATAGAATATATTTCTTCACCCACAGATACTGGGATTTGGAACCTGGCCCTTAGAAACCAGAGAAAGTTATCTCTTTAGGAACCATGACCAAGCACCACCAGGAATGCCTTAAGACACTTGAAACCCCTGATATCGTTACCACTCCTGGGTACAATTTTAATGTTGTGTGTATAAACTTATTAAAAGTTATAAGTAACAAATATTGTTGAAAGCTTCAATTTTCTACAATATCAATGAACTAACTTCTACAGGAAACACTGTAAGAATAAGCATTAACATGCCGTGAACAAGGTGAATTTATCAGTTACAGAGTGTTTAAACAAACTGCTTGTGTTATAGAACACTAGAGGTGACTGAGATCTTTTAAATGTTTAAAACAAACACAAATATATGCAATGTTTAGTTAAAAAAGACTGATGAGGTATTTGTGGCATGCTCAGTTTAAAACTAAGTTTACAATACAACCATTGTACACATACAACTGCTATATGACGATCTGTGACAGTATGTTAAGATATAAAATAATGTCCACAAGCAGTAATACTGTTTTAGAAGTTTACACAAAACTAATCTTATGTATTCAAAGCTAGAAAAAGATAAATTTCATTGAAGTATATATATACGTGTATGTATAGATATATGTAAAGTCAACCAGTTTTATTTCATTTTTTAAACTTAACTTTTTCTTCATTGGTAACCTTACTTGCCGGGGCTGCCACCACTTGCATTACCAAAAAAAAACCGGGACCATTGACTGTTGGCATTGCCAACAATAACCATATGCTACAATAACCACAACACACCAAAATTAAGACCCTGAGATGTTATAGCTAATAATGATGATGAAAATACTTGGTTTGTTTTATCACAATCAAAAGGTAACATCAGGTATTATCAAATATCATAACCTAATAAAAAAGAACACCTACACAAATTTATTACATATCAATTACTTGAATACAGTAGTTCTGCACACCCAGTAGTACATTAAACTAGTCCTGCATGCTCAGTAGTATATTAAACAAGTCCTGCACACTCAGTAGTACATTAAACTAGTCATGCACACTCAGTAGTACATTAAACTCATCCTGCACACTCAGTAGTACATTAAACTAGTCCTACACACTCAGTAGTACATTAAACTAGTCCTGCACGCTCAGTAGTACATTAAACTAGTCCTGCACACTCAGTAGTACATTAAACTGGTCCTGCACACTCAGTAGTACATTAAACTAGTCCTACACACTCAGTAGTACATTAAACTAGTCCTGCACACTCAGTAGTATATTAAACAAGTCCTGCACACTCAGTAGTACATTAAACTAGTCCTGCACACTTAGTAGTACATTAAATTCATCCTGCACACTCAGTAGTACATTAAACTGGTCCTGCACACTCAGTAGTACATTAAATTCAGTCCTGCACACTCAGTAGTACATTAAGCTAGTCCTGCACACTTAGTAG
>NW_013669217.1:82209-94427 GCF_000517525.1 Limulus polyphemus
ACTCATCCTGCACACCCAGTAGTCCATTAAACTAGTCCTGCACACTCAGTAGTATATTAAACTCATCCTGCACACCCAGTAGTACATTAAACTAGTCCTGCACGCTCAGTAGTATATTAAACAAGTCCTGCACACTCAGTAGTACATTAAACTAGTCATGCACACTCAGTAGTACATTAAACAAGTCCTGCACACTCAGTAGCACATTAAACTAGTCCTGCATGCTCAGTAGTATATTAAACAAGTCCTGCACACTCAGTAGTACATTAAACTAGTCCTGCACACTCAGTAGTACATTAAACAAGTCCTGCACATTCAGTAGTACATTAAACTAGTCCTGCACACTCAGTAGTACATTAAACTAGTCCTGCACACTTAGTAGTACATTAAACTCATCCTGCACACTCAGTAGTACATTAAACTGGTCCTGCACACTCAGTAGTACATTAAACAAGTCCTGCACACTCAGTAGTACATTAAACTGGTCCTGCACACTCAGTAGTACATTAAACTAGCCCTACACACTCAGTAGTACATTAAACTAGTCCTGCACACTTAGTAGTACATTAAACTCGTACTGCACACTTACTAGTACATTAAACTAAAAATATGCCTTACAACCCCTCTTGTTTGGTCTACTAACCTTTCAGAAATGAACAGCTTTAGAAAATAAACAACTCTGGTGAATATCAATTGGCTGATACATGATTTAGACCACAGGATAAGTAAACATTAAATGCCTGTGATAATAGATACAAAGAATTTTTGTATATATAAAAACCATTCCCTATGAATTTATGACCCCCTTCAAAACACATGGCCCACTAATGATTTATGTACAAACAGTGATAAGAATACCATGTTGATTAAGCTGTAACTAAACAACAATATAACAATGTGCTATTTATATCTCAACACAATTCATGAAAGGGAAAATCTCTCTTGATAACAGATGTATTCCACCATTATAATCTTAACTCCTTCAAGCTTAGAATAATCTAAGTTTTTTATGGCTTATATAAAAAAAAGAACTTGAAAATTACACCACAATCATACAAGGTTTGAATACATACACTGATTTTAAAAATGTAGATAGGCTGTTCTAGTGATAAAACTTGGAAGAAAAAAAAATTAAAGAAAAATAATAATAAGTAAAAAATGATAACTTCAAGGTATAAGGAGTAACACTGATTTTTTTATGAAGAGTCTTTCCGCCAAGCGAGTACAGGCCAACTTAAAGGTTTCCAAGATTCTGTTAGTGAAGTGGCTGAAAAAATAACAGTTAAAAAAAAAGATAATGTCTCAAAACGCACTGTGGAGGTGAGTCAAGTTGTTGGGTTCAGAACTACATGTTTATAAGATATAAACTGTTAGCTGTGAGGTAAACCATCCGCTTCAGTTGAAAGCAATGATAAAATAACGTGTTCCCTGAGTCAAAGCTGAATTCAGGTAAGTCTCTTACATTACTTGCACAGTGTAACACTGAGGTATTTAGTTTTGAAGTAGTTTAATCTAAAAATTGATTCGAGGTATCTTGTTGTTCACTGGTGTCCACTACTAATGAGGCTACTACCCCTCTTCTTTGATAGATGTAAATATATATATTTATATGTACCCGTTTAACATCCAATAATGTGGACAGTCTTTCTCAGTGAGGCTCTTTCCCATGAACTTCACCCTAGGAACTATAGTATGGCATATACTTGTGAAAAGAACTGCCTGCTCTCAACATACTTGAAGTTACAAACAATCTACGAGATAGTCACTTTCATTTAAAGTAATAGGTTCTGTCTAATCTGTTTTGATTGTAGATGCTACTGTGGTAGTTGGACGTATCAACGTCATATTTCGAGCACTGGGAGGAGTCATGGCAATTAAAGGAACAGGTTGAGCAGAACTAATGGGCGTTAGAGCAGGAAAAACACTAATCGTGGATGATACAGTTGATGTGACAGTGTGGGAAGAACTCTGGGAAGTTACTGCTGCTGTTACTCCAAGTGATGCAGCAGCAGCAGAAACAGCTATTGGAGGGCTTACAGAAGAGGCCATGCTTGAAAAAGAACCAATCATTGAAGTTGGTGGGTTTATCCTCTTCTCCTTTTGGCGACGGTTACAGAACCACACACGCACTACTTCCTTCTCCATAGCTAGGGAGTCAGCAAGCATGGTAATCTCCTCTGATGTTGGCTTAGGCATCTGTTTGAAGGCCTTTTCTAATGCCACCCGTATATTTGTTTCAATACTGGTTCTCTTCTTTCTCCTCTTTCCAACAGCATCTGGACAAGTGTGAGCACTGGTGAGAGATGCTGGATTGCTAAGAGATGCATCAGCATCTTCTAACCATCGCTGAAGAAGTGGTTTCAGTTTACACATATTTTTGAAGCTAAGGTTTAGCGCTTCAAACCGTGATATGGTGGTTTGACTGAAGTCATTTCCATACAGCTTACCCATAGCAAGACCAACATCACCTTGGGTGAAACCTGCATGTACAGAAAGTTTTCATTAGCTGCTTACATAAAGATGTGTTAAAATATATAAAAAACATTTAATTTTACTCTCGACTAACACTATTGTTTGTAGCTTAATAATGTAAACACAAGAAAAGATAGAATTATTGTTGTCTCACCCAGTTTTATTCGCCTCTGCTTGAAGGTCTTGGCGAACTGCTCTAATTCCTCAAGGTCTGTTATTTCCTCGGGACTGGGTTCAGAAGGTCTGGATTTAACAAGGGGGGCAACGGTTACGTTCTAATAGCAGAAACAAAAACAAAAGTTTTAAGTATGTCTTATAATGAAATAACAATTGTTCCATAGCTTTACAATAAGAAAAAACACACTTTATTAATACCCCTACACGTGCTCCCTCCATTCCATTATTAATCAGTGAAACAGAACAACCAGAAATGTGTTTAATATCTTAATTTACATATCACAACATTTCACCTTCATTATTAATCAGTAATACAGAACAACCAGAAATGTGTTTAATATCTTAAATTAATTATCACAACATTTCACCTTCATTATTAATCAGTAATACAGTACATCCAGAAAGGTGTTTAGTATTTTAAATTAATTATCACAACATTTCACCTTCATTATTAATCTGTTGAATCGCATCACAAACAAAAATCCATAAAAACATTTTCACACTCTGGGTATTCAAGATTCAGACAATTAGAAAAATAACTGTAGAATGTGCAACAACCATTTCTTTATAATAGAACACAATTTGAAGTAAAAATACTCTCCTCACAACAAGAACACAACTTTCACTAGGACTGTACATGAGGGTTTGATTACATATTTATTGTTATAATTTGTAAATATAGTACTAAAAAATGGAGTTCTTAGAAAACTGTAATACAGTTTATATCAGCACAATCTGGAATGCTCTTCCCATGCAATACTTCCCCTAAAAATCATTGTTTAGAAAATGTTCACTTTTTTTCTAATTTTTTTCAATGAGGTATGAATACTACGATTAGTAATACTAGCACAAACAGCCGCTCTAAGGGTGACATTTCTGCTAGTTGTTAAAACTATACATACACTGTTTGAAACAAGTACATGCGATAAAGTAACAGGCAATACTGTGATATCGTGATCAGTGACCTTAACAGATCATCTACAGTGGTGTAGGAATACGGGGGTAACTATCTCAGAGCCTGGATGTTCTGTGGTACAATGGGCTTATCACAAATTATACAAGTTGTTCATAGTAAAGGGAAAGGAATATCATAATATTAGGTTTGACAATAAACGAAAAACAAAATTCAATTGGGTTTTAATCTCCACATTAAATATATATTAATTGAGCTTTCAACTCTTCTTTCAGAGCAGTGTTCAGGCTAATTAAAATTTAATAATAAATTTCTATAAGTATCAGAGTGAACACATGGAAAGAACTTGTTTACAAAATAAAAATACATCATCCGTCATTAGAACAATAGTGGCAAACAGTGTTGTATACAGTACTACAAAAGAGAAACATTGTAATACAAGTCAAGTTCGAAGATAAGAGTTGAAAGTATAATATTGAATGTGAAAATGAAAACTAGATTGAGTTATTATTATTTTTCATTATTAATTTACACATTATGAAATTAAAACTGAAGATTTAGCAATTTTACGTTACAAATTAAGAATAGCCCTCATGATGCAATACAAAGTATTAGAAAAGAGGTGTGTACCTCCAACTGTCAAACTTTCATTGATCTGTGTTGTTAATAATTTATTGTTAAAAAATATATTTTGGTGTTAGATCACAGGAAATAAAAGGAAAGGAAATCATTACATGTACGTAACTGTAAAATGGAGAAGAGTTAGGGCTCAAATTCTTTCTGCAAGGCCTTCCAGACCTTTGCTGTGCTACTGATGCCATGCATTTTAATTACATGAAAGCATACATTGGTAAACCAAAACAAGAAACGTTTTAATGAGGTTCTAAGGAAACAACTTATAGCACTAACCTTAGGTTGGGGTGAAGAATGAGAAGGAACAACTTGGGGTTGTTGTTGAGGTGTCTGAGAGGATTGCGATTGTTGTTGTAGTTGCTGCAAGTGTTGTTGAGCTGCAGCAGCGGCTGCTGCTACCTGTGGAGTTAACACACTTTGAGGAAGAGAGACAGTAGCTTGACTTGCTTGAAGTTGGAGGTTCTGAAGAGACTGCTGCATTAAAAGTCCCTGCGTTAACAAAATATAAAACATCAGTATTGTCGACAAGCTACTTTTAAAAGAAAGCAAATGCATGTTTTAAAAACTATGTGAATCCTTTACAATCTATTGAGGTTTTTCATTACCAGCATATCCAAAATTTTAGATTTTTCATAAAAGGTTACATACAGAGAAACTTGAAACTTCATATATTTAAAAAATTTGACTGGTTATTACTCTTCATAACTAATTTGAAGTACAACATTAATTTTAATTGTACTCAACTAGATAATAAAATAGGCCATTTTTAGTAAGAGAGTAACACTTCTAGATAATATATCAAATTTAGGACTTTTGCTTTTAAAAATGCTAAGTACTTAAATTTTTCAGCAAACAAAAAGCAATGTTCAGTTGGATAAAAAAAATCTACATTAAACCATGTGATAATGATAAAAAATTTTTTATTTTTCTCACAAAGAATAGTTTTTGGCTTCTCGATGCAAAATATTGTATTGTATATTCACTTTAAAATGTCCGTTATTGATATTTTAGTATGAAAGACATAAAATACATTTTATGCACAAATTACTGTATAAATAATTGTTGCATGCCTGGTTTTGAAGGAAGAACTGAGCTTGCATGCTGGCTGATAGCTGACTGGGTTGGAGGAATACAAACTGACCCATGTTCTGTAGACTCTGTTGGTGTTGCTGAAGCTGCTGTTGCAAATGTTGAATATCTTGAGGACTAAGTTGTAAACCAGTCAAGCCCGATGTTACTGGAATCTATATTAGACATTTTGTGAATATAAAGTAAACACAATGTCACTGATATGAACATTCTAACTGTACAGATAAACTAAACCTGATGTCACTGAGATCTATCTTAGACATGTGTAAACGTAAAACAAACATAATATTACTGAAATGAACATTCTAAATGTACAGATAAACTAAGCCTGATGTCATTGAGATCTTTCTTAGACATGTGTAAACATGAAACAAACATAATATTACTGAAATGAACATTCTAAATGTAGAGATAAACTAAGCCTGATGTCACTGAGATCTATCTTAGACATGTGTGAATATAAAATAAACATAACGTTATTGAAATGAATATTCTAAATGTAGAGATAAACTAAGCCTGATGTCACTGAGATCTATCTTAGACATGTGTAAACGTAAAATAAACATAATATTACTGAAATGAATATTCTAAATGTACAGATAAACTAAGCCTGATGTCACTGAGATCTATCTTAGACATGTGTGAATATAAAATGAACATAATGTTACTGAAATGAATATTCTAAATGTAGAGATAAACTAAGCCTGATGTCACTGAGATCTATCTTAGACATGTGTGAATATAAAATAAACATAATGTTATTGAAATGAATATTCTTAATGTACAGATAAACTAAGCCTGATGTCATTGAGATCTTTCTTAGACATGTGTGAATATAAAATAAACATAATATTACTGAAATGAATATTCTAAATGTAGAGATAAACTAAGCCTGATGTCACTGAGATCTATATTAGACATATTCAAAAATAATCTAAACTTCTGAGACCGAGATCTGCATCAGAGAAATAAACTGAATACAATGGCACTGGAAAAGAACAATAATCTTAGAAAACAGTAATTATTATTATAATCTGAATAACCATAAATAATTAAATGTTAATTATTTTGTCCTAATATACAAAACATTGCATCATGTTAACAATGATAAAAGTTGATGGGGGGTGTATTTTTTATTGCTATTCTGACTGAAAAATTAATACTAATTTAATTTTAATCCTTATGTTGATAAAAAAAAATCTTCATATAACAGCAACTTTAAGTTACAAGCAATATGCTAATGTCGATACACTTTATTTTCTGTCTCCAAACATCAGTTTTACAAATCATTAAGCATTGACACTAAGATTTAATTGTCTATCACTGGCTCTTCACTCAAGTTTGAATGTATCTCAATTTATTTAATATTCAACTTGTGTGAATCGAAAACACTAAGTAGGGTTCACGAATAAACAAAATAACACAAGTTAAATGTAAGTGTACCAGAGTAAAATTTATCACATGAACTTAACTGACTTTTCCCAGTTGAAACTGTTGTGCCAGGCCTGCCTGCATTAACATAGACTGTTGTGTTGGGGAAACCATTAACTAGACAAAGAAAGAAATGTTAACAAATTAAATTCCAGCTAGAACATTATAAATCTGGTGTGGATGAACATACTGTCACCTTTTAACATGGTGTACGAAAACAGTATCAGTGATTCCTACATTTAATTTCTCATATGAAAGAAGTTATTCATATATTATTTTTATTTAATTTTATCGTCCAATATTAGATGTAGTTACTATATACATATACATTATTCGCTGCTACACAGACAGTTTTTCACTTACTGTATACACTATGACCTTGTTTGCAGACAGCTGTTGGACTTACTGTATACACTATTACCAGGTTTACAGGCATAAATTGGACTTACTGTATACACTATTACCAGGTTTACAGGCATAAATTGGACTTACTGTATACACTATTACAAGGTTTACAGGCATAAATTGGACTTACTGTATACACTATGACCTTGTTTGCAGACAGCTGTTGGACTTACTGTATACACTATTACCAGGTTTACAGGCATCAACTGGACTTGCTGTGTACACTATTACAAGGTTTACAGGCATAAATTGGACTTACTGTATACACTATTACCAGGTTTACAGACAAATGTTTAAATTGCTCTGTACATTGTTAGCAGTTAGATTTGTATTTTGTTTAAAGATGTTTGTTGAACATCCATTATGTATTATTACCTGGTTTAAGGACAGCTGTCCTGCAGCTGCTGCAGCAGCTGCCAAAGCCGCTGCTGTTGTGGTTGTCACCACTGAAGTTGTAGAGAGGGTGGCTGTAGTAGATGGTGTTTCTCTGGACAGTTGAGAGGTAGCTTGAGGAGTAGACATTGAGGTTGTGAAAGTCTGGCTATTGGACAACATATAGTTTTTACTGGCTTGGCTTGAGTGGATAGTGGCATCAATTGGTTCATCGTCATCCATGGCCTGAATGAAAGAGCCAAAGGTAAGATCTAGTATTGAACCGGTCACAGAATGTGCTATTTACAATTTTAACATTATGCTATACAAAGACATACACAGCTATGTGAGTAAAACAGTTTAGCTCAACACTTTTAAAAGTGCTTTTGCTATATATTCATTATAAAGTATATTAAACGTTGCTCTTTCTTTAGTGCAGGATTTTTTTATTTGCTATTTAAAATTCTCGTACAATGCTTTGTCTGTCCTACAGAATATATTTCCACAAAATAAACTAATAATTGCTTATTAACGAATCAGGAATTCTTTTGTTGAGAAAAGTATGCTAATTGAAAACGATTTAACTAAGCTATATGGTTTCACTCTATTGTGAGTGGTTTGATACCTTCCTGAAATAAGATATAGCATTTTGGAAAATGTGGTGTATACAAATGATTGTAATCATTTTATAATTTCATATTTTAAACTCTTCTGTAATATAATCCTCAAGATCAGCACCTGTGGTTGACCAATGAACTGAAATGACACCATAACTCCACGCTCGATGGCATTAAGTCTGGAGATTACAGCACCCGGTAATGATTCCACACAGTTGTGTTCTGTCTTACAGAGAGAAACACATTCCAATAATATCATCAGCAGAGGCAGTGCATATAAGAAGCTTGGGAAGGCTTAGCCTCCCCAAATAAACTGTACCTTCTAGGGCATTTGTCTCACCAACTAAAAAATATCATACAGTATATGTGGAGAGAGAGAGAGAGATCGAAAGCAGGTGAATGCGAGTAATGAGGAGAGTTTATTCATCTGGGGGCATGAATTGATTCCTCCCAATTGTGCAACTCCTCACACATAACAGACAATTGTGCAACTCCTCACACATAACAGACAATTGTGTAACTCCTCACACATAGCAGAATAGCCTACCAAAACAAAAGATTCACTCACCACCTATGACCATCGGTTTCCAAGGGCAGGAAAAAAGAGGTCTCCACCATGCCCAAGAAGCGAATCTAGTGACCTGGTTATATTTAGAGGAGTGTCTTTATTTCCACTGGATCATCCAGTAGTGTTCTTAGAACATACAACTGAGTGTCAATAAACCGATATGCTATTGTTTAATTAGATTGTTTGATGATGCATAATAGACATGCTGGTAATGGCATTGTATGTGTAAAACAGGTACAGCACCATCTGTATATACAATAACAAGAAACTTATTTTACAAATAAGATTCATTTAGTAGTAATATAGCTTTTAACCCTCACCCCACCCCAAAAAAGCTCAGTGGCATAAACGTTGCTGTTCAAGAAATCTAAACCATTACAAGACAACTTACAAGATTGAGTGCTTTCTCCGAGTCACTATCTTCATCTTGAAGTAAATCTCCAGAATAGTGACTAGTGGTACTGTCCTGGGTGTCATTCGATAGGTCCCCATTCATTCCTGGGTCTGACAGAAAAAAATAAATATAAGGGAACATTAGAATAATTTGTAGCGTGACTGTTCTAAAACGTTTTGTTAGCTTATTACAGTAGGGAACGTTAGAAAATGATTTGTAGCGTGACTGTTCTAAAACGTTTTGTTAGCTTATTACAGTAGGGAACATTAGAATGATTTGTAGCATGCCTGTTCTAAAACGTTTTGTTAGCTTATTACAGTAGAGAAAAAAATTAAAATACATATATTTCTTTAATTACAACCTTGTACATATCTTGAAGTAAAGAGCAAATTACTAAAACAATATAGATAGTGATGAACTTATCTATTACCCTACATAGCAAGAGAAATTTAAATTTATTTATCTTTACATGAGTTAATGTTGAAGCAGGTATACTTTTTACTGCCTTTAAGAATTATAATTTCAGTAAGGATGTTACGAAACCATGTAAATTCCAAAAATCATATTAAAATGAAAATATAAAACCCTATAACCTGAAAGATTCACCTGATGAAGAAAGGTCCACCTTTCATAAGTGCTGGAATGTTAGGGTTTTGTATTTTTGAATTTAAAATAAGGAAGTATTCTGTACAAATAAATTGTCTTTAATATATATAAGTAATTTTCACAGATATATTAATACTTAAGAATTGAACAAATCAAAACAAAAGTCCAAGTATTTTTTGAAAAATAATGAAATATTGTTCTATAGATGAATTTATGTGGCTACTTAAATAACTTGACGCTGGAAAAAAAAAAAAAAAAGGAGGTCCTCTTTAATTACAAAATTCAAGGATAGAGGACACCACAATCTGTATGATTGTTTATCTAAAACCGATGAAACCCCAAAGTTTTCGACAGGTGGGCGTCCTCAAGGTACATCTCCGAAGAAGATATGTCAACTTAAATTTGATTTATGTATATGACTATGTGTTACTGCATTATGAAAGAAACTTATTTATCAAAAACACTAAAACCTTATGATTTTCTCAAATATGGCACTCCAAATTTACCTAACCAATGAGAAAGTTACGAAAAGAGAATCAATACTTCTGCATACATGTTACACTACTTTATTCTCGCGTCTAAAACACCCAAGTATGTCACAGTTAAACTTTAATTCATTGAAAAAGGAAAAAAAAAACAGTTCAGTAAATGTGTCAAAAAAGATGGATACGGAGGCGTAATGTGGGTGGAGGCAGGGCAAGTCTTCCCGTGTTACATACCGTTCTATAATCTTAGATACAATAAACATTTCTAAAAAATAATAATAATGCAGCAAATATACCAAAAAAAAAAGATGGATACGGAGGCGTAATGTGGGTGGAGGCAGGGCAAGTCTTCCCGTGTTACATACCGTTCTATAATCTTAGATACAATAAACATTTCTAAAAAATAATAATAATGCAGCGAATATACCGAAAAAAAGATGCAGGAGGCGCCATAGGGGGAGGAAATGACAGAATGCAGGGGAGGCAAGAGAAAGCCCCCCCCCCTGTTTAATATCATCACATTTTAATTTGAGGTACAATACATATACCTAAAATGTTTAATGTTTTATACGTAAAACAACAACAACAAAAACAACCCTGATTAAAGTTTCCCCCCTACTGATATGTGAAATGGCGCCTCTGGCCGAATGTACTTTTTTTTTTTTTTCCCCAGCGGGTTAGTCTCTTGTTCCATTAAAGAAAAAAAAGTCTATAATATGAAAAAAAAATCCCATAATTCTAGGCGTGCAACAAATCAATGGACCAAACAGATGGGCATGTCATTTATTCACACACACTGTGCTGCAACGACTTCTTCACGGACGACTGACACCAGTCGATTTTTATGCATAAGGAATAGTGAAGATGTCCAGATTCTTGGTGAGGTGGTTGAAAGAACTGACCGAATGAAAAGGTATGAACCATTTCCATCACCGAAAAAGAAAAACATTTCAAGCAATACGCACGTTCTTCTAACGTATCCTGAAATGCAGCTGCAAATTAAATCATGACACACACACCCCGGCCTCGCTTTTTTTTTTTTTATCTTTTACATCTGATGCCTTGTCAATAGCAGATCAATCACCCTAAATGAAAGTGCAAAACGCACTCTACTCAAAATTGATTTTTTTATTAGTTTTGTGTTCTTCTTCAACAAGATGGCTTCTAAACTTGACCTCGGGGGCAGACGTCGCGTGCAGTAACAAGTTCGACTTGCTGGGAGGATTCTGTTATTCCTAAAAAAAACAAAGGTTGTATTAAACGCTACGCGTTGACAACGAGTTTAATACAGGTATATAGTAGTGAATATTCTTCTTGCGGCTTGAGGCATGTTATGCTTTCTACCAAATAACTCAGGCAAAAACAAAAAGCCCTCTGAATATCAACCATTTGTAGCTCGAAGTTTGAATATTACTGTTTCTCTGTTGAGTTATTCGAGGGCTATCTGCCTTTAATTTTGAAGCGATATACTAGAGGAAAAACAGTCAACATCACCCTCCGCCATCTTTTAGGATACTATTTTACTAGTGAATAGTGGGATTAACCGTCACCTTATAACCTCCCCAAGGCCGACGGGATGAGTATATTTGGTGACGGGATTCGAACCCGTAACAAGCAGATTGCGATTCGAGTGTTCAAATACCAGGCTATTAAATATTACTGTGAGAAACGAAACTTACTTTCGTTGTTTTCCAAGCTTGAAGAAGAGCACAAGATTTCTATTTGTATCCACTGTTATTTATTGTTTTAAGCTACTAAGACGTAAGATATCGCGCACTCTGAAAATAGGCTGACGCATTTTTTTTTACAAGAGATGTACTGATATTGTTCCCGACAGAAGCGAAACTCCTAATTATCAATACAGCAAGATATTCCTAGTGTTTGAGTAAACATTCACCTCGCTGTTTCTAGCTCCATTTTTGAAAATCGAGAGAAAGATCCAACTGTTTATCGTGGAGTAATTAGAAATTGTCCCAAACTTTGACATACAATTTCGAGTTCATTCAGAAGTCTGCATTACGTGATTAACAAAAAGAGTTTTTTGTTTGTTTTTTAA
>NW_013669217.1:95243-97711 GCF_000517525.1 Limulus polyphemus
ATAATTTTTTATTTTTTTTTTGTAGAACAAATTCTCCGTTTCAAGTTATCTTAGAAATATTTTTATCCTCAGTATTTTTAACAAGATCAGTCTAAGGTGCAGACTTGAAGTTGAAACTACATTGTCATTGTATAAAGTTACACATTATTCATACTACTCCAGCTTGGTTTGTCCTTGGCATCTACACGAAGGAGTTAAAATTGGGTGTACCTCAATCTAACTAGGGCACAGTTGAGACTATAATTGTACAAAATTTCACAAATCAAAACAGTATTTTGAAAAATAATTGAAATACGACAATTTTTTTTTCGTTCACAAATTAATCGATGGTAATAAAACTGTTTTCAGGCGAAATTGAAAAACAATTTTCTGTTCAGAAATGACGTCAATGTACTACGATACCTACAGGTCATACAGCTAGTTACACGATTAGTAAAAAATTTTCATTTAAAAAGGGGATTGTTTTTAATTTCACGCAAAGCTACACGAGGGCTATGTGCGCTAGCCGTCCCTAGTTTAGCAGTGAAAGACTAGAGGGAAGGCAGACAGTCATCACCACCCGCCGCAAACTCTTGGGCTACTCTTTTACCAACGAATAGTGGGACTGACCGTCACATTATAACGCCCCCACGGCTGAAAGGACGAGCATGTTTGGTGTGACGGGGATTCGAACTCGCGACCCTCAGATAGCCAGTCAAAATACGCGGCCTAGCTAACTAATGAATAAACATTTGCTGTAAAATTCTTATCAATGCTATAAGTGGAGCTACCAGTTTGGCCGCCAATTTGGGTTCCATTCCTTTAAGTCGCACACTGAATCCTTTTTGGCCGCACATTTTTTTTCATACCTAAGATGTTTTTGATTAAATATCATAACTTTTTGTTAATACACACCAACAAGCCACAACAATTAAGAAAGTGACACTCGATGGTAACCAAAATTAGCTTTAAGCTCGCAACCCTATTATTCGGAACAGACCTATACTTTACAGAAGCGACCAGATTCTTTAAAATATATGGTGGTAGTTTTCCTCCCTAAAACAGTGTTAATAGCTTCCTTTATTGTAACGCCATGGAATTTAGATTAACAGTTTCTTGTCATCATCCCCGTACAACGGTACAATCGTATCAAGTATCATTATTTATGCTAATTGCTTAAGCCAATATCACGTGAAGCTAAACGCTCTTTAATTAGGATAATTTCATAAGAATTATTAAATTTGTGCTGAAAAGTTGGCAATGAATAATCAATAATAACCGTCTACCGGTATGATTCTTTTGAAAACTTGAGTTAGAAACTGTTAATGTAGTTTGCTTGGTATAACCAATACTTACATGCCCCCCACTGGCACAGCGGTATGTCTGCGGACTTATAACGCTAGAAACCGGATTTCGATACCGTGGTAGGCAGAGCACATATAGCCCATTGTATAGCTTTGTGCTTAATTACAAATAATACTTATGTATCTGCACGTCCTTTTCTCTTATAGTCTTGCTGCTTTAAATCATCCGTGTTTAATCCAAATGACAAAAAACTAAAAAAGGTCCACTTTCACTCTTAAGTGAAGCTGTAGTAAAAATGTTAGACCGATAGCTCACGTGACTTTTTGCGTAGGCGTGCACAAGTTTTCGTCAAATTTGAGCGGTTTTTGTTGAATAACTTTGCACATGTGGCTCAGATTCACATCAAACGAGACTCCTAATTATAGGTTGTAGAGATCGATCAGAGTACCAAATTTTAAAATGTTTTTCTCTTAAATAAAGTTTTCGCACTTCTGGTGTGAAGAAGAAAAAAGCAAGAAGAAACTCAATCAAAATTGGAGATGTTACATCTCAAGTATTTCTTAACGGATTGCCTTGAAATTTGGTTATGTGAAATAAGAGTCCAGTAGAGCACATCCAATGAAAATGTGTGATAGCTTGGATTACCACAGTCCGAGATATAAAAGGTGGAAAATCCCTAAACTATCTCTCCTGTTAATAACACAGTGTGTGCTGCAGCAGGTTGTCTTGGGCGCACGACACACTACCATATGTCTTGATCTGTTTAGGTTTTGGCACAAAATACCCAACCGATTTTGCTGTAGACTTGTGAAACAATCGCATTAATAATAATATTAAGAAATGGGCAAGTTTTTATTTTGCTTACAATTGTGAAGTCGCCTATTTTGCTTACAATTGTGAAGTCATCTATTTTGCTAACAACTGTGAAGTCACCTATTTTGCTAACAATTGTGAAGTCACCTATTTTGCTTACAATTGTGAAGTCATCTATTTTGCTAACAACTGTGAAGTCACCTATTTTGCTAACAATTGTGAAGTCACATATTTTGCTTATTATCAATGTTTGGATGGTCTTAACTACTGAAAAGGAAAGTTTTGTGTGTTGTTTCAAAAATAAGTGTGCTTTTGAAGTTGGTTTCTGCCAGAATGTTCTATTAGAGTTTTAAGCGTATTCCTGTGCGATC
>NW_013669217.1:98602-104607 GCF_000517525.1 Limulus polyphemus
GTCTTACGTAAACGATAAACACCACGACTTGAGATGACACGCGTGCCTCCGTGAAGAAAGTTTTCAGTGTGAATGTCTTACGTAAACGAAAAAAGCACGACTTGAGATAACACTCGTGCCTCCGTGAAGAAAGTTTTCAGTGTGAATGTCTTATGTAAACGATAAACACCAAATAGCGCCATTGTTTTGAATAAATGAAATAGTTTAGCAGGAAACTCCCCCAAGAGGAACGTTGGTGATGTTACGCATGGGATAGAATGGTTAGATTTCTACCGAGAAAAAATGATGATTCTTGGCCTTGTGACAGGAGAGCGCGAGGCAAGTGGGGGAGGGGGTGGGCACACTGGAGAGCTTCTAGGTCCCGACTGTAACGATTAAACACAAGTAAGCTGCTCACACGAAGTTTGCTTCAACTGGTAATAGAGGGCATGCCGGCGTTGACGGATTATGATGTATAACCAACAAAGACTATTATGCACGCTCTACGTCAATATTTTATCACTAAAATCGTAGCTATTAAGTTCCGTGTCAACGAGTCGATCTGGCTGTCGTGTTGACACTGAAAAATGAGGAACGGTTATGAGCAGCTGAAAGTAGCCAACTAACGTGGCGCGACTGTAGAACTCTTGATTTCTGTAAATTTCCGGACTCGATGAATAGAACACTGTAAAACGATCACAACTTGGAAACTTAAATGTAATATAAACTTACTGCTTTTTCTGCTCAGAGCCGAGTTGTTGGTGAGAGGTGTAGTGAAATATATTTCCAAGCATTTTCTCATAACAAACATATCGTATAACAATAAGATTATAAAATAAAGAGTCATTGACCTTCTCTGACATCATAGCTTGCGATAATAATCTCTGACGTCAAATATGGCAATGCCGGGAATAAGCGCGAGCAGTGGAGCGTGATAAATGGTGTCTAATAAGACAGTAACATCAGTCAAATGTACATAATTAGTACTCGAAAATCCAAGCACAATATAAAATTCGATTAATGATTACATTAACAAAACAATAAATAACAAAGAACAACATACTGCTTTTGTCAGCTACTTTTCTTTGGCCATATATGGTCATTCAGATGTTTCAGTTAAAGTATGCTAGTTACAACACGATAACCACACACAAGCGTCTCGAAGAGGTTCTATCTATTCATCTTGTGTGCAACTCTGTATTTGTAGGCGACGCTAAGCCTGGAAAATCTTTAGAAAGTAATGTGTTTTAAGTTGTAAAAACTGCACACATTCATCACTTCTGAAAGAGTGATGATCAGGCTTAGCTACTCTAGCCCCTGACAATGACAAAAGACTAGTTTCTACACCAAGCCTGCTCTAGACGAACGTGTTGTAGGAATGGCCAAAGCACTGAGAAATTAGTATAGTTATTAATAAATTTTATATTAAAATATGTATAAAGATCAAAGCAAAAATAACGGAATCAAGACGAACCTGACTAGAAATACTAAATCGGAAGAGTAAAAAACTACGGTGATTAAAAGACGCTCGAGGATCAGCCAACTACCCTCTCTATTATTGACATTTTCGGCCATAATCCCAATAACAAAGTTAGGCCAAATTAAATAGATTAAAGTTAGTCCTAAATCCACATAGTAAACTAACAATATAAAAACAATATTTATAACCGTTTGCTTGTTTTGTGATTAAACACAAAACTACACAGTGGGCTATCTTTGTCCTGTGTGCGGTACGTAGTGGAATACTTATAACATTCTAAACACATAATAAATCAACTGACGATTCATCCAAGATACGATAAACACCGGACCGTCAACTTATGAATCATCTAACATTCTAAAAATACAATAAAAATAAAAAGATATTGTTTAGCTAAACTTATTTTGCAGAGGGACTATATTATAGTTAAGTCCTACAGAACCAAATATGGGTATATATATATATATTGCAAACATAATTTTTTTCCACCTTCTACCTTACAATTGAGGACAATCTTTCGTGCATTGTAACTGAGATACTCAAGTACCATTAATCACAATGAGTGTCTGTTTCAGGGCACAGATACGACAGCTACAACTAAGAACTGAATTTTACCTTATAAATGAAGAGCAAAAATTTATATTTCTATAAATATAAATTTTTTAAGGACTGGAACATAAAAGTGAGCTATTTTGGGCTATTAACAGGCTCTTTCAGCAATTATAAAGGTTTTACATGTTTTCTGCACATTCGATGGGTTCATCAAAGATTCAGTATGCATCGTATCACTAACTTATAATTTCTCAAGTATTTTAAACAGGCCAATTCTCATTCTAAGATTAATTCGAGATCCTATGTACATCCCACTATATTTTCGAACGTACGACTCATCCACGGTTCTAAAGACAGTTTCATGAACTTACAATCTATCCACGATTTTATACAAACCGACCTCATCATCAGCTTACAGTCTATCCAATATTTTATATAAACCGACCTCATCATCAGCTTACAGTCTATCCACGGTTTTATACAAACCGACATCATCATCAGCTTACAATCTATCCAATATTTTATATAAACCGACCTCATCATCAGCTTACAATCTTTCCACGGTTTTATACAAACCGACCTCATCATCAGCTTACAATCTATCCAATATTTTATATAAACCGACGTCATCATCAACTTAGAATCTATCCACGGTTTTATACAAACCGACCTCATCATCAACTTAGAATCTATCCAATATTTTATACAAACCGACCTCATCATCAGCTTACCATCTATCCACGGTTTTATACAAACCGACCTCATCACCAACTTAGAATCTATCCAATATTTTATACAAACCGACCTCATCATCAGTTTACAATCTATCCAAGGTTTTATACAAAGCGACCTCATCATCAACTTACAATCTATCTAATATTTTATACAAATCGACCTCATCATCAACTTACAATCTATCCAAGGTTTTATACAAACCGACCTCATCATCAACTTACAATCTATATAATATTTTATACAAATCGACCTCATCATGAACTTACAATCTATCCACGATTTTTTACAAACCGACCTCATCATTAGTTTACAATCTATCCAATATTTTATACAAACTGACCTCATCATTAGCTTACAATCTATCCAATATTTTATATAAACCGACGTCATCATCAGCTTACAATCTATCCACGGTTTTATACAAACCGACCTCATCATCAACTTAGAATCTATCCAAGGTTTTATACAAACCGACCTCATCATCAACTTAAAACCTATTCACGGTTTTGCTATTTTCGCAGTATCAGCATCAGCGATTCGTCCATCATGCCATCTTCATTTTAAAAAAAGACACGAAGAAGTCCAGCAATAAGAGAAAAGGGAGAATCCACTCAGTGGACAAGAAGATGAGGAAAAAAAAAAGCTTTCGACAGAAATGGATCAGTAATCCAGTAACTTTTGTTTCAATGCAAGCAATGGTAAAAACACCACTGTATCTAGAGAATGTAGTTCTGGCCATTAGAGTCCGGCTTTAAGCCTAATACTCACTAAGAGCTTATATAACGGTTCTACTACAAGAACAATGTCAGCTCCCGCCAATATAATCGAATTCATGATCTGCTTACAAATAGAGCTAAGAGTGAACGTCAACATTTTATATTTAATTTGGCTAGGAGCTTCAGAATCTTTCCTATAGATTACAGCACGTTCACGATCAAATCAACTTTAGGTTGAAAAACTAAGGTAGAAAGACATAGGAAAGCAAAATTGAATTCATCTTCTGCCCACTGATGAAAATTTAAGAGAATGCTTTTTGGCGGCACGGTCTCGCTATTCATACAGAATAAGTACTATCAGTAAGCAGTCTACAAGAACATTCCTGTATTAGTTGTTCCTTACAGCCGTAAAGTATCTTTATCCGTAGACAGTTCAAACAGCTTTAAAACAGAGGTGTGGGATGGGGGGAGTTTACTAAAATAAAACGATATGATACCATGGAATTTTACAAATTAATATTTGCTCGATTTGTTTTAGAAAAAAGCTACTGAATAGACAAACTGCGTTGTGCCTTCCGTGGGGATTGAACTCCAAATGCTAACGTTATGAGCCCTACATACACAAACAGAAGATATATATATATATACTTACATATCCAGTTTCTATAACTTCGATGTATTTTAACAGATGCAGAAGCAAAATAATTAATTACTGGCACATATATGAATTAACAACCCTTTTTAGGGTAATCAACTGAAATGTTATACGCTCCACATGCTACAGGTATTCGTTATGAGTAAGCCCCTGTAATAATAATACTGTTTTTCTTGAGACTTTAACATATTACATCACAGATGCGTGAAACAAACTAGACTGCGAAATTTGGAAATGTACAAAAACCGATAAAAGGAACAGAAATGTGAAAATTAGAAACACAAATCTTCCATGAGTCCAGTAAAGAATAACACTTATATATATACATATATATTTATATATATATACCTATACACAGTAGTCTCGTTTCCAGGTTATCCATAATACCTTATAATGTTCATAATGTTTCAAACACGATAACACTTAATTCACGAATTAAGGATTCTTAATAATAAAAAGTAAACCACAACAATCGGTTATTTTTTATTAAGCTCACAATGGGCTAATTATGCTGTGCCCACCACTGTATCGAAATCCGATTTTAAGTGTCAAAAGTTCATGAACTTACCGCTGAGCCACTAGAGGGCGCCAAAAAAAGAGCGAAATACATTAACAATTTTAGTTGTAAATGTTATCAGTATAAATTTGTTTGTCTTTATATCTCTCTCAATAACATATAGACGGAGGAAATAAGCAGAAAATAAAACATTTCATTAAACTGGTGACAGTTTTTTTTCTTCTATATAAATATGTGTAAATATATACACAAAAATACTTAAGTACGGCATATTCTATAGAAGACTACAGATGTTTCCTTTAGTACAGTTCTCGGTGTTTTTATAGCCCAAAATAGTGTAAACAAAAGAAATTTTGAGGACAGCCAACTGAGGTCCTGTTACAATATCTCCTGATGAGGTGCTTGTTCAGCCAGCTAATGTTTGAACACGTTTCTACAGCGTGACAAGCTTTGAGAGAATGAAGAATAGTCCTTCTAGTCAAATTCATCTCTAGTCGTCCAATATGGAGAAGAGGTAGTTGGACAAGAAAAGAGAGTGGAGTCTTACATGTCAAAGGAAGAGTGAGGGATGAGAGCCCCACCGTTTGTCTTGTATATACGCAAGCTAGAAATCTTGCCTGATTACATCGAGCTTCGAAATGCCTAGAAACAAACAAAGAAAACAAGAGGGAAGAAAAAACGAATGATAGAAATGGGTTCCTCTTTGAGGACACCGAGTAAACAGCAGAAAATGTAGTTTTTCAATTTTGAAGTGTTTCCAAGGCATGAAAAATAACTGAAAAAAAAATGAAAGGAAGAAGATTTAATCCTTACATATTGGTCTAGGAAACTACGTTCGAGTGAAGCTTAAACATTTTCAAGCACAACAATTCCAAGAAAATTAAATACGAACTTTATCGAAAGCCACTTTGTTTACCATATTTCTTTCAAAGATAATCAAAACACAAAACATACAATACAGAAATACTGCTAGTTCTTTGTCCAAATACTCAGAAGTACTTACCAAGATAGACATAACCTTTGTTTCACCAGAACTTCAGCATGGCCAGATGGTTAGGGTGCTCAACTCGCAATCTGAGGGTCGCGGGTTCAAATCCCCGTCACACAAAGTATGCTCGCCTTTTCAGCCGTGGGGGCATTATAATGTGACGGTCAATTCCACTATTCGTTGGTAAAATAGTCCAAGAGTTGGCGGTGGGTGGTGATGACTAGCTGCCTTCCCTCTAGTCTTACACTGCTAAATTAGGGACGGCTAGCGTAGATAGCCCTCGTGTAGCTTTGCGCGAAGTTCAAAACAAACCAGAACTTCAAAGTACCGCTACCGTCACGTTGGACGAGGTCTCCAGCGTTACATTGTAATCAGGTCAAAAC
>NW_013669217.1:104648-111841 GCF_000517525.1 Limulus polyphemus
CGGCTGAAAGGGCGAGCATGTTTGGTGGGACGGGGATTCGAACCCGCGACCCTCAGATTGCGAGTCGAGCGCCTTATCCACCTGGCCAAAGCTTCACTGACCCAACAAAGAACACACACTGACTGTTGTGTGTGTGTGTGTGTGTACACACATATATATATTAGGGGTGCGTATCTCTTAGTCCCCCAGTAGCACAGCGGTATGTCTACGGACTTATAACACTAGAATCCGGGTTTCGATACCCGTTGTGGGCAGAGCACAGATAGCCCATTGTGTAGCTTAAAAAACAAACAAGCGTATCTCTTCACAGTAGTCGATACGATACGTAACCAAATACTGATGATACGACACGTATCTAGATACAGAAGTTTTACCAACGGTTTGTTACAAAGTTTGACAATCTTATCTTATATAAGTACTTCACACTTTACAGTGCTTTTTCAAATTCTCAGGTTTCATCACCTGGCAAGAGAAGTAAAATAAATAAAAAAGTTAATATCTAGTCTATCTATATTGTTATTGTATGTTAATTTGCATGTAATGTTTTTGATAAAAGAAATTAAGACAATACTTATCTCCCTTTATTGAATCATTCATTAGGTTGTAGCAAAAATACTTCATGAGAAATTCTGAATTTTTCTGTACAAAAGACTTATAATGTTTACTGAAAGCTTACGAAATTTCGTGAATATATATAAATCGTATCGTATCACCACACCTTAAATACATATACATATATACACACACTAAAGTTTATTTTTTATAAGTGTCTTTTAGGTCCGTGTTGCTCTTCTCCAGGGTCAATCATGTTTAATCTAATGTACATGATCACACACATATTGACAAACTTTCCACAAACAATTTACTGAACGTGGACGTCGGCTTCCAAGATCATGTTTATTATCTTATTCATGTACACATGCCCAGCTTCATTCTAATATTTTTTGGGGTCGGAAAGTTCTCTCTTGTAACCATAGCCTTCATGTTGCGGATGATGTCGTTGCTCCGGATTGTTTTAGTCCGTTTCTTCCCTAAACGCTCTGCTGGGTCAATTCTTTGGCTTTCACGGTGAATATTAAAGGCTTTCTTTTTTTAACATGATATCTCCTCTGGCTTTGTAATGTTTGAAAAACTCGCTATCCATATATTCTCCCTCGGAAAAGGATGAGAAAAATCTCTGTGGAAGGAGATGGATGGTGCACTAAACATACAGATACTAAACATTCAGCCCATGTAGGCCACTGCACTCTCTTCATATGAGCGCGATTAACCCTCTGTGCAATTAAAACTGTGTCGACTTATCAAATTACACAAAAACACGTGCTTTTAAACTGAAACAATCTCAGCATAAACGACACATACAGATTAACTTTAGCCTAAATACAAACACTTTGTTCACATAAACATAACATTTTGTGAACTGAATTACACTATTCAAGGTCCATAAACTCTTTACAAAGAATTAAGAAAAACGTTACATATTCAACTTTAAGATAGCTTAACGATAATATATCATAAAGGAATTTTTAAATTAAAATTTTCTGAGGTTGATTGTTTGAAGTTAAGCACAAAGGTACACAACGGGCTATCTGTGCTCTGCCAACCACGGGTATCGAAACTCGGCTTCTAGCATTGTAAGTCCGCAGACATACTGCTGTGCCATTGGGGGATGGGGCTCTGAGGTTGAATCAACTTATTTAGAAATCATTAGTCTAATCTTGTGAATGTCTTTTATGTTTCAAATTAATGACCACATAAACTAATTTTAGCCCATTTATACGCCCCAAGACTGAGTTAATAAAACAGTCCCAGTACCCAAATAAATAAATAAAAAGGATCTTAGCCCCCGCTCCAGATCGATGGCTGTCATCCTGGTGTTAAATCCAGGAATTACTAAACTTCTCTGCCCACGTGCACATACTGAATCATCAATACATTACGGCTAGTGGGGAAGGGAGATTACAGTTGATTCTAATCCCTCGTCCACTATTTCACTACATATGGGTGGCCGTGCTGCTGGCTCCGTAAAGCTTCACCAGTCATAAACTGACCATCTCCAATCCTCTCGGCCCCACGAGTTTTGGCTTCCTTAAGATCATAGACTGTCTGCTCTGCGCCGATAGCAATGACTAGCCTTTCCGGACCACTTGGAGAGTCAAGATAATCCAAGGTAGAAAGAAGGAAGTCAACACAGCAATTTATTCTGACAAGCCCGTGAATAACCAGCTCGTGCCAGATGACTTCCTCTTTCAATATGGCTCTACGTACAGTAAACGTTACAGTATTTTTCATCGTTAACACCAATGAGACGAACAAAAACAAACAATCATTATACAACACTTATTTCCTCACTTAAGATCAGATGTTTTTTTTTTAAAAAAGTAAAGAAGTGGGTTGTATTTCAGTAAAAACTGTTTTAGTGTAAGAAGTGGTAGCTGGATCTAAGAATGAGTAAGTGAGGTTCAGTCTATCTACTCCGATGTTGACCTTCACTATACACTTGGGGATGGAAAAGTAAAAGGTACAAAAGTAAACGTTTTAAACATAAACTGACTAATGACTTTCCTAACGTATTAAACATATACTGACCGTAATAACTTTCATAACATTTTAAACATAAAATGAACGTTGTAATTTACACAACGTTGTAAACATATACTGACCGTAATAATTTACACAACGTTGTAAACATAAACTGACTGTAATAATTTACACAATGTTGTAAACATATACTGACCGTAATAATTTACACAACGTTGTAAACATAAACTGACCGTAATAATTTACACAATGTTGTAAACATAAACTGACCGTAATAATTTACACAACGTTGTAAACATAAACTGACCGTAATAATTTACACAACGTTGTAAACATACCTTGATTCTCAGCAAGACGAAATGCATGAGAAACTGTGAAATATTTAAAACTAGATTTACCTTTATAAAACTGGGTACAGTGTGGCTCCTTCTTGATCATTGTGTCCACTAGAGAGTGAGAAAAATTAAAAGTGAAACCATTTTCAGTGCGATTAAACGTCACAAATCTGCTATAAGCTTTTTTTTTTGTCACGATATGCTTTATATGCGAACTATAATTCACAGATGTAAACAAAGAAATAAAGCAATAGTAATTTAAATAATGATAATTTTAAATCTTAGGTCATTTCAAAAAAAGGAATTAAAATATCTCTACAAATCGCCAGACAGATATTAAAACAAACAAGTTTCACGACAATCAGATCTGTCCGTTCATCTCGATTGTCAACAGATGGAGCCACATTACAAAAACAGTGTTGGATTTGTTGTATATTTTATACCAATATATATTGTGTTTTCTCATAAACTAATAAATTTAAAAAGCGATACAAAATACAATGGAATGTTGAAGCACTTAAAAAAATCCCAAAAGAGTGACGAACGGCTGAGATAGATCAGTGAACAATTTATGTCTATCTGACAAAATATAAGAATGCAATCATGACAGAACCATTTTCTACACAAGTAACTTTTTTTTTTTCCATTTCAAAAACACTAAAAACAGACAAGAGCGTACTGTAAGTGATAAAAAAAAAAACTATTCCAGTTTAACGAGAAATTCTAATTTTTCCTTGCCAATTATGGCTCGTTATTCTTTTACGGGGACATGCACAAAAACAAATCATATGAAAGCACAATTTAGTAATTATTATAAAAAGACAGAAAATAATAAGATAAATAATATCATAATACAATAGAACTTTCCCCCTGTATTCATCTATTCAACAATACGAAGTTTTTTAGGATCATGTCAAAAGTCATTGCTAATTCATAAAGTTGGCCCGGCATGCTCGCCCTTTCAGCCGTGGGGGCGTTATAATGTGACGGTCAATCCCACTATTCGTAGAGTAGCCCAAGAGTTGGCGGTGGGTGGTGATGACTAGCTGCCTTCCCTCTAGTTTTACACTGCAAAATTAGGGACGGCTAGCGCAGATAACCCTCGTGTAGCTTTGCGCGAAATCCATAACAAACTAAAAAAGTTTATTTACTGAATTAAAGCAGTCTAGTAATTTCTTTACTGAGAATGTTTGCTACGTTCGTTCGTAACTATTCATATGTATATACATACATGTGCATCGACACACACACATATATTGTGTGTGTGTATGTGTTGAGGGGGGGGGACGTTCTCTATTTTTTCTTTCTACACGAGTCGTTGAAAGGCTGGCCACGTGGCCTTAGGTAGGTTATCGATACACAGATGTTAAGGTGCCGCCAAAGCACACGTGCTTTTAGGGATTCGGATGACGAGATCAGTACCAGTGGATTGAGCATAGAACGTACACGTGCGGGTCCTCTCAAATACCCAAACACCCTCAGTGATAGCTAACTTAGTTGTTGTGACCACTTCACATATGCGTAGGCATGAGGGGGGAGATCGCATTCCCTAAATTGAATTGCACACATATATGTATAAAGTAGATAAATGGATGTAAACGTTAGATTCTCGAATCTATAAAACATTGCTAAAGATGCCAGTTTGTATGTTATTCTCTGTTGATCGTATAATACTACATATAAATACACATCGACAGTTAAAATACTCGTGTGCACTTATTATCCAACTAGAACTGCTGACAGCTAAGAAGCTGGAAGAAAGTATACACTAAGGGGGCAACATTAACAGACAAGTCTAACCTGATTTCTGATATTACGCAGTGTAATTAGATCAGTCCCTTTATGAATGATCGAAGGAGTAACAGTTAGATCTTGCATCGTAAAGATGGCTGTACAGTATCATAACACTAATAGCACACGCAACACTCAGCCAGATATATAACACGAAACGGATCAAAATTTAGAACATAGTAACAGGATTTCTGGGAATCACTAATAACCTACTACATTCATGTACAGATGCAACGATCAAACTTTTAATACTGTATCAAAACCAAAACAACTGTTTGAACGCCATAGATAGGGCTAAATAAAATGTTTTTAATTGTGTAACAGTTTAACGTTGAATATTATTTATGATTTTAACCTGGAAACAGGTTTAATCAAACCAGTCACATACATCAGAACAGGTTTAAAAAGATTCCATTAGTTGTGACATTGTTACTTACAAAGTTTAACCAAAACAGCAACGTGGATCCTAACATGTTTAAACAGACTGGTCTTATAATAAACATGAATTCAAAATGTAAAGTAAATCATGCAATATACCCCGCATCATGAGTCTGATGAGGTAAGTACCATAACCTGTTATGGTTACACACATAATTTCCTAACCTAACGGCCCAACCACAAATCCATTCAACCAACTCTTGAGAACTAACTTTGTATGGTCTCCATCATGAGTAATGTCGGAACCATTGTTCTTAACCTAACAAACAGTAAAGTCCTGCAAGACTTGGACCATATTTTTTTATTTTTTTCTTGTAGAACAATTTCTCCGTTTCAAATTATCTTAGAAATATTTTTATCCTCAGTATTTTCAACAAGATCAGTCTAAGGTGCAGACTTGAAGTTGAAACTACATTGTCATTGTATAAAGTTACACATTACTTATACAACTACAGCTTGGTTTGTCCTTGGCATCTACACGAAGGAGTTAAAATTGGGTGTACCTCAATCTCACTAGGGCACAGTTGAGACTATAATTGTACAAAATTTCACAAATCAAAACAGTATTTTGAAAAATAATTGAAAGACGACAATTTTTTTTTCGTTCACAAATTAATCGACGGTAATAAAACTGTTTTCAGGCGAAATTGAAAAACAAATTTCTGTTCAGAAATGACGTCAATGTACTACGATACCTACAGGTCATACAGCTAGTTACACGATTAGTAAAAAATGTTCATTTAAAGTGTCTCTAATAAAAATAAATGTATGTTGAGATGTAACTTTATCAGCACGAACAAACTTTTAACCTTTAACTACTAGTGTGGTTTTGATGGGGTTATACAGACTTCAATGTCTCTAATAAAAATAAATGTATGTTGAGATGTAACTTTATCAGCACGAACAAACTTTTAACCTTTAACTACTAGTGTGGTTTTGATGGGGTTATACAGACTTCAAATTAATTTCTTTATATGGTACTTAAGGGTTAACTATACCAGATAACAGAGCCAGTTTGATGGGTTAAAAGAATGCATTTACAAAGCTACGGACAATGAAAACAAATAATCAGGAAAACGAAGCAATTAATAAAAGGTTTTTCTTACTAACAGCCATGCAACCCAGAGTTTACAGTCCATATAACTAACGTATCCTTGTAATGTTCCTATCAGGTCGGAAGGTTGAAGGTTCGAGCTGCGGTATATCGCTAAGCACAATCTACTCTTTCAGCTACAGGGGTGTTATAACTGTGACAATCAATTCCAATGTTTGAGTAAGAGTAGCGAGGTAGAGATGATGATTAAATCAGCATAGTTTTTACTTTTATGTTCTGATCTCTCGATTAGGGATGGTTATTAACATGAGCAGAAGCAGCAGAAACAAGAAAACAAAACCTGATAAGTTGTTCTATGAGAACAACACCTCTACAACTGGTGGGTATTTAAGCAACTACTCAAACAGTTGGAATACACACCAAAATCATTTGTAAATTAGTATCGGTGAATTTTTTATCACCTTGAACTGACGTGTATAAAGACGTGATACTGCTTTAAGAAATGTAATTGTACAACATACCAGGTCGTCATGAAATTAATGTCGCGTTTTGGAACACTTTCATTTACCACTCCCCATAAAACGTACATCATGCATAATAGTTAAATGAATCGCCTAAATGTCACGTTAGTTTAGCATATATAATGTGTAAACTTTAGTATACTCTAATCCCTTATAGTGGAGACACACATTCGGCATGTAATGCTGTTTGAATACTAGAAGGAAAACAACGCCTCTGTAGCCACAAAGAATATCAAAGAAGTTTATGGTAATGTCTTGAACGTTCGTAAGTGTCAAAGGTGGTTCAGCAAATTTCGTTCAGATGACTTTTGCCTTAAAAACTGTGATGGCAGGGGGCGACATGTTGGGATTGATAGTAATGCTCTGAAGACGCTTGTTGAGTCTAACCCAAGGCAACACACAAATGAAATGGCCTTGAAATTGCATGTCTCTCATGAAACAATATGTAAACATCTAAGGAATATGGAAAAACAACATAAGGAAGGTGTTTAGGTGCCTCACGACTCTCCGATG
>NW_013669217.1:112817-113562 GCF_000517525.1 Limulus polyphemus
ATCTTTTTCGTCCACTGCAACACTATCTTAAAGGAAAAACGTATCCAAATGTGGAAGGTGTTAAAGAGGACATCGACATGTTTTTTGTTTCAAAACCAAATGATTTATTTAATCAGAGCATTAACAACCTGACTGTAAGATGGAAAAGCATCATCGATAAGAATGGAGACGATTTCATTCAAGTTGTTCGGGTTTTTTTCATCTAAAAAAAACGACATTAATTTCTTGACGATCTAATACATTAATAGTGAGTTTTAAGCATCTAGAACTAACTTGCATAAAGACGGGATTTGTGTTGAATAAAGAAGTTCCTGTAACGAGAGAGGCTGACAATTCAAGTATTACCTATATAACACATTCAACTATGACAATGCATGATGAATTTAAAATTGAAGTTACGAATATGCAATGATGTACGTGACGAGCAAGAGAAATGGAGAAAACCACCTACATCTAGTTAATAGGGACAGATCATGTAAACAGACAAGGGACAGGTGAAGCAAACAGACAGCGACAGATCTTTCTGTTTGCTTCACCTGTCTCTGTCTGTTTACTTGGGGACATTAAATGTAAACAGCCTGAGACAGGTAAAGTAAACAGCTAGGGACATCTGAAGTAAACAAAGGCAGAAAAGTAAACATGGATCGGTGAAGTAAACTCAAACGGACAGGTGAAGTCCACAGTCAGGGATAAATGAAACAAACAGAGAGGTGAAGTCCACAGTCAGGGATAAATGAAACAAACA
>NW_013669217.1:114240-118278 GCF_000517525.1 Limulus polyphemus
AAACAAATAAGACAAATGTACAAACGACAGAAAAATAGCTTCATAGGATGAATAAACATAGAGATAGCTAATATGATGGCAAGGTGGTTGGAGTAGTGCTTGTGAAAAAAGGATAAACAAATAAGACGAATGTACAAACGACAAAAAAATAGCTTCATAGGATGAATAAACAAAGAGTTAGCTAATATGATGGAAAGGTGGTTGGAGTAGTGCTTGTGAAAAAAGGATAAACAAATAAGACGAATGTACAAACGACAAAAAAATAGCTTCATACGATGAATAAACAAAGAGTTAGCTAATATGATGGAAAGGTGGTTGGAGTAGTACTTGTGAAAAAAGGATAAACAAATAAGACAAATGTACAAACGACAGAAAATCAGTGAGACGAGTGAAAAAATAGAAGACAAAATAACCGATAAGCAAAACAGACAGCTGAGAGGAATAGATAAACAGATAGATTGATGAAGAAAAACAAGCTATATCAGTCAAATTACGAAAAGATAGATATATAATTTAGTAAACTCAGATACATGCAAAAAAAATGGATATACAGATATTCTGATGGATAACTAGAGACGATAAAAAAATGTAAAAAATAATTATATATCTTTTAAAAAAAAATCAGATAACCACGGCATATTGACAAGCTGATTTCATTAATAGATTTAAAAAAATATAATATACAGAAGTGCTACAAAAACTGTGTCCTCTTCCGAAAAAAGGCGGGAATGAAATAACCGTTCCTGTCTGAAGCCTTCCTCGGTCGCCTGTGTATACATATGTTGAACATGAAGACCTCCCAAGCTGCCGGTTTCATACCTCAGACGCCAATACATGGCTGATTTAAAGACCAGGGACGACCGAATGGCAATGAAACCTTCCCTGCTTCCATTTCTCATGGCAACGTGTATGAATTGCAAAATGTGTTCATAAACCGAAAGATAAATGGGATAGTTTTGCATTTCTGCTAGCAAGAGCGAAAAATCTCGACAGGAACTTCTTCGTTAGGGCAGAGTGATCGTTTTTGGGGGTAAGAAGATGGTGCTTCCTTTAAACACGGACCGGCACTTGTCATATAAGATAAACAGTGTCACTTAGAAAAAAAAAAAACACAAGAAAACATGTATTTATGCATAAAAATGCACGATAAACCCATGCTTTTTTGTGGAAAGCATTTGAAAGTAGGATTTTATACGAAGCCATTTTTTTTAACAGTAAAGGTACACAATATATATATATATATGAAATAGTTTTACAGGAAGATTATCTTCATGAAAAATGCATATACACACATATATTTCACACCCTTCCATTTGCTGCACTTTATATATGTATTTACGTGAAGAAATACAATAAAATATTCCATCCAATAACAGTATTGATGAATTTTATAGAGAACGAGGTGATGTTTGTCATGTGTATGTAGGTTGTTAAGGTACACAACATATTGTCTAGTAATAAATATTTATTATCATATTCAAAGGTGAGTGGATAGGTCTATTTAACAAGTATTTCACTGAAGAGTACACATCAAGTCTTATAATATAACTTGTATTAACTTTGAGAGTCAAAGGTCAATAAATTGAGCACACTAATTACGCCTTATCCATTAATATGTGTTAATTGTGATATTCTGTAATAAAATGAGAGTTAGCGGTAAGACGTTATAGACAGCTTTATCGGCTTTTTATTACTAAATGAGTCAGAGAAAAGTAAGTAAAATACCAAGCTGACAGGGAAAATAAAACTGGACCATCACATGTTTCTTTTTTGTTTTCCTTGCTATCATGCTAAACATGGCTGTTCCTTCACATGTATCTCATGTATAAGCTGGCAGAAATAATTGTATCTTAAAGGTTTATTAATGGAATGCGTTTTACTGTCTGTCTAAGATAAACACGTTAGTAAATGAGTAAACACGCTACAATATTTAGCAGTAATATAACACCTGTAAATATACAATGAAAATAAACTTCTCTTCGTGTATGTATGTATTTAAGCACATAAATGCATGGTAATAAGAATCTGACGTCACTTTTGCCGTATATAGTATAAAACACTACAAAACATCAGCAACACCTTGAAATGTAGGCAAATAAACACTGTTAATTAAACGCATCCAGTTGCGCGGAAGCGGCATTTTTAATACTAGCGGACACGACACAGAACAAAAAGGTTAGCACTTAAATGTGACGATTAAATTTTATGATTTTTCGGCTTACCTGGGGACAAAGGGGGCGTCTTAGACAAATCGAGAATGGCGGGGGCAGGCCAAGGCATGCGAGGCCCGAACTTGCTTGCCCACAGTAGCGGGAGAAAGGGGTGTATATTGACACTATCCATCGTTGGCTAGTACAGATATAAGTTCTTCACTGGACCATGGTCAAAGACTGGAGCGCGTTTAGGAAAATGTAAAAGGTCATCCAGCAGACTGCGGTGACGAGTAGGTGTCGCGACTACTGACCGACCTGGTCGTGCGGGATGGCAGTCGTTCCTTACCTCTTTAATGTCAAATAACGTAGATCAAAGCTGCAGTTTTGTTGAGTCTGAACTTCAGAAACGGCCCTTATGGCCTGCGTGAAACTGCTTGCTCTTCGCAGACGCGAATTCAGAGCCAGAATTAGTGGAGCCGGTAATTAAGCCTATAACTCTTGACAGTTTCAAGCGTTGGCTACATCTTATCGGTGCTGGATATTATCAACTTCCGCTGCACTGGACGATAGCGACGGACGTAACAGAAAATAGTCTTAGAACTAAATGTTTCCAGAAATACAAGTTTTCGGATGTTACTTCCTGTATCTTCCTTTCCTTCTGCTGATTCAGCAAGGCCAGAACAATTAAATAATAAAACTGAGTTGCAGTTCGATCGGCTTTTTTATTTCTTTTTTTTTTTTTGTGAGTACTTATGAGTCTTTAGGAACTTTTGATAATAAGGCAATAGACACTGAGGCAGTGAAGATCAACGGTACGCGACTCTTGTTTCTACATTAGTGAGCCGGCCGCTGGGCTGCTTGCGTACACGACTCCATGTAGCACAAGGCCTCGAGCGTCAGACAAGCATCCCTGCACGCATCTAATCCTCCAATCTACGAGAACAGCATGCAAAGCGGCATTCCCAGTGTCTGGCGCTTAGGGTGATGCTTCTGGATCTGAGGCGCGTGTCAGAGAACACTTGTGCTTTCTAGTAGCAATGCTGTCGCCCCTCCCCCATCTCCCCCCGTGAAACGGTCTGCACTGCACAACTCTGGTGGCGTGCTATGTCTATACATCTAAGCCGGGGGCAGAAAAAAGACGGAGCATAGCTAACGTTTCCCTCTACGACTCAAGGAAAGCTATAACCTGAAATTAAACAAGATATTTTGATGCAAGTTCGCGAATCATGTATGTTTTTCATTTATAGAAAACTCTGACAGTGAAGGAGTTCGCACTTTCAATTGTAAAAAATAAATAAATCAACTTCCCTATTCGCATGACTAGATAAATCTATACATATAGAAAAATACATCTCGGAAATCCGGGGGCGCTCTAAGTACATGGGGCGAAGATGAAGACGAATATGGAAACATCTGGCATCCCAACAAACCCATTTTCGTCCTGGAATTAATCAATTCAAGCGACAATGTCATTACTTGAAAAATGTTAATTTAAATATTAAAATATTCAATTATATCTAAAATAATTCAACAATTTGTTGTTGCTATCAAAAGGGGAAGTTGAGTTATTCACTTCCGACTGTGTTAATTTTTATGGTTGCCTGGAGAATAATCCAAAAAACACAATTTTGTGTGACTTAAAGGATTAATTTTACAACAACAACAAACATAAACCCTAGAATGAGGAGGTTGAGTGTAACATACAGTTCGTGTACATCCAGTATTTTTAGGTTTAATTACACAGTTAATGAGGAGGTTGAGTGTAACATACAGTTCGTGTACATCCAGTATTCTAGGTTTAATTACACAGTTAATGAGGAGGTTGAGTGTAACATACAGTTCGTGTACATCCAGTATTCTAGGTTTAATTACACAGTTAATGAGG
>NW_013669217.1:118868-120189 GCF_000517525.1 Limulus polyphemus
GTACATATTGTAGATTAACATGGGCTTCTTTATTATAGTTACACTGTTACAGAACAATAATGTTTGTTGTGTACAGATAAATGTACATATTGTAGATTAACATGGGCTTCTTTATTATAGTTACACTGTTACAGAACAATAATGTTTGTTGTGTACAGATAAATGTACATATTGTAGAATAACATGGGTTTCTTTATTATAGTTACACTGTTACAGAACAATGATGTTTGTTGTGTACAGATAAATGTACATATTGTAGATTAACTTGGGTTTCTTTAGTAACAGTGTTACAGAACAATAAAGTTTACGGTTGAGTGTAACATACAGTTCGTGTACATCCAGTATTTTTAGGTTTAATTACACAGTTAATGAGGAGGTTGAGAGTAACATACAGTTCGTGTACATCCAGTATTCTTAAATTTAGTTACACAGTTAATGAGGAGGTATTTTTGGTTACTTGTGGTGACTATATACCAAAACCAAACAAAATTTCTTAGCTGCTATTATGCTTTCTGTAATCTTTTCGTTATTATTGCATTAAAATAATTACTAATCTCTTCAAATAACGATACTTTATCTACAAAATTAACGACATGTTAACACAATAAAGAGGTTATTGTATTTCTACACTATGTACATTTATCTGTACACAACAAACATTATTGTTCTGTAACACTGTTACTAAAGAAACCCAAGTTAATGTACAATATGTACATTTATCTGTACACAACAAACATTATTGTTCTGTAACAGTGTAACTATAATAAAGAAACCCATGTTATTCTACAATATGTACATTTATCTGTACACAAAATGAGGAGGTTGAGTGTAACATACAGTTCGTGTACATCCAGTATTTTTAGGTTTAATTACACAGTTAATGAGGAGGTTGAGTGTAACATACAGTTCGTGTACATCCAGTATTCTAGGTTTAATTACACAGTTAATGAGGAGGTTTAATTACACAGTTAAAAATACTGGATGTACACGAACTGTATGTTACTCTCAACTTCCTCATTAACTGTGTAACTAAACCTAAAAATACTGGATGTACACGAACTGTATGTTACACTCAACCTCCTCATTAACTGTGTAACTAAACCTAAAAATACTGGATGTACACGAACTGTATGTTACTCTCAACCTCCTCATTAACTGTGTAACTAAACCTAAAAATACTGGATGTACACGAACTGTATGTTACTCTCAACCTCCTCATTAACTGTGTAACTAAACCTAAGAATACTGGATGTACACAAACTGTATGTTACTCTCAACCTCCTCATTAACTGTGTAACTAAACCTAAGAATACTGGATGTA
>NW_013669218.1:0-13681 GCF_000517525.1 Limulus polyphemus
CTCGTATTCTATGAACACAACTGAAGCAACACCATTCATCTGTATGTTCAGTAGTCTTTCTGCAACATGGTATAATTTTCGGGGATTTTTTTGGTACAACATGGTATAATTTTCTGGGATTCTTTAGTACAACATGGTATAATTTTTGGGAATTCTTTGGTACAGCATGGAATAGTTTTCATCCAAGTAAAAACTAATATCGAAGAAGATAACATAACTTCTGTCAAACAATATGACATACAGTTTGGTGAGGTTTAAACATAAATGTAGTTCAGTAAGCCAGCTGTTATCATAGGGTTGGTAGACTCTATATGTAGGAATGACCAAGGTACTCAATAGGCATAATACAAATATTCACGTTTAAAAATCAACAATGGCCGAGAGTTTTACTTTATAAGATTATTGTCGCTCACTTTCATGTGTTTCTTTACCCAAGTCCAAAAACACGACAAGAAACCATCACCAAGATACCAACCCACCAAATCTTTCTTCTCTGTTTCCACTTTATCACTAACGACAGTTTAAACCTTAGTCCACTCTATGTGTTTCTGGGCAGTGCACGATGTCATCGCTTAATCGTAATAACTAGTAGTAATTAAAATAAAATCATAATTCTAGTGTTAGCGATGTTATCACTACCCCTTGAAGTTAGCGTTTTCATAGAATATGTGCAACATGGTATAATTTTCGGGGATTCTTTTGGTACAACATGGTATAATTTTTGGGGATTCTTTGGTACAACATGGTATAATTTTCAGGGATTTTTTTGGTACAACATGGTATAATTTTCGGGGATTCTTTGGTACAACATGGTATAATTTTTGTGGATTCTTTGGTACAACATGTTATAATTTTTGGGGATTCTTTGGTACAACATGGTATAATTTTCGGGGATTTTTTTTGGTATACCAAAAATATCTGAAAATTATACCATGTTGTACCAAAAGAATCCCCGAAAATTATACCATGTTGTACCAAAAAATCCCTGAAAATTATACCATGTTGTACAGCTTCCAGTATTTATTGAGAGAACAGAGTGGCTGTATATCCTTAGAAGGATGTGATACACCTGCTGTGAAAGTTTAAGCATCTAGGTAAACATTGTACTATAATTTGTTATGGTTACACAAGGCAGGAGATCATCCATTACCTAATTTTTAACTCTCGCAATTTGATGAATGAATCACACGTTTGCCCACGATAACTTACCGCCTTTTACCGTGTGTGTGTCTGTACTTTATAAGCGTTCACCAGACGCTCCCTTAAATCTGTTTGTGTTGAAATGATACATTTCTCACTCTGTTCATTGAAGACAAATTCATTGATTTTGTCGCCAATTTTGACAGCGGAAAAGGTATGGTTCATGGAAAAGGAGGTTTCGTAAGAACTCCCGAAACCGCCCTGGGAAGGCCATGCAAACTGAATTAAGATATTTGATGTTATAAATCAATAGAAATATTGTAGGGATATATAAACATGCCCTCGTTCAACATTCTTTTCAACACTTGGCTGCAGCATGAAAATCACGTGAATCTCAACTACCGCTAAGTGGACATTTGAGACAAAGAGATAAAAAAAATCAGTAATTCAATTTCAATATGTTTTAAATTAATAAAAATAACCAAGATATTTAGTGCTATGTCTAACTAAATTAAAGTTTAACAGCAGGACATTAAAACCTTTGTTTCATTGTTTTTGCTTTTTGCAAATAAGTTCATTTCACTGCACTAGTTGATGACGTATTAAGTAATAGTTATTTTACAAGGATTGTTAAAATGAAGAAGAGGAAGAAAAAAAAAACGCACGCTCTTGTTATAGAAAGGTGCATCAAGATTCGCTCTTTTGATGATTAACCAGATGGACTTGAAATTTCATTATACATTAATTCTGTAAGTTAAATCTTCTTCAAGTCTTTGCAGTGCTGCACAGTTAAACTTTCTCATGATTTTAAAATACTGTTACGTCTCTGGTCGTTTCTTAATTTTCCGTAGAAATTCTTTCCGAAGAACTTCAGCGATACAAGTCCTTTCTTAAATAAAACTAGTTTATTCTATCTCAATTCAACTTTGTAATACACTTAATTTCCACAGTTACTTTAACTTAAACACACGCTAGAATTCCAACGATTCACGCACTTTACTTACGGCTTGACTCGATTATCTGTCTCTATATCTCTCTGTCTGCAATTATTCTCATGCCGTCACTTCATTTGCCGGTTTATATATATACAAAAATAGAGGGCGCGTCTGGCAAACACTCGAGCATTCACGAACGTTCTAGATACTCATTACGTGTTACCAGCGTCACGTGAATTCCGCTGTCGTAACAATACTTCCCCAGTTATATCAACGTAAGTACTATATCCGTCTATTTATGTAAGTACTACATCCGTCTATTTATGTAAGTACTACATCCGTCCGTTTATGTAAGTACTATATCCGTCCGTTTATGTAAGTACTATATCCGTCCGTTTATGTAAGTACTATATCCGTCTATTTATGTAAGTACTATATCCGTCTGTTTATATAAGTACTATATCCGTCTGTTTATATAAGTACTATATCCGTCTGTTTATGTAAGTACTATATCCGTCCGTTTATGTAAGTACTATATCCGTCCGTTTATGTAAGTACTATATCCGTCCGTTTATGTAAGTACTATATCCGTCTGTTTATGTAAGTACTATATCCGTCTGTTTATGTAAGTACTATATCCGTCCGTTTATGTAAGTAATATATCCGTCTATTTATGTAAGTACTATATCCGTCTGTTTATATAAGTACTATATCCGTCCGTTTATGTAAGTACTATATCCGTCCGTTTATGTAAGTACTATATCCGTCTATTTATGTAAGTACTATATCCGTCTGTTTATATAAGTACTATATACGTCCGTTTATATAAGTACTATATACGTCCGTTTATGTAAGTACTATATCCGTCTGTTTATGTAAGTACTATATCCGTCTATTTATGTAAGTACTACATCCATCCGTTTATGTAAGTACTATATCCGTTTGTTTATGTAAGTACTATATCCGTCTGTTTATGTAAGTACTATATCCGTCTGTTTATGTAAGTACTATATCCGTCTATTTATGTAAGTACTACATCCGTCTGTTTATGTAACTATTATAACCGTCTTTTTATGTAAGTACTATATGTTTATTTATGTTTGCCATTTAGCTCCAAGAGAGAAACATAAAAATATTTGGAACTCGAGAGGAAGGCCTTTAGGTCTAAAATTTGACAGCAAAGGAAACCTTTATGTAGCAGATGCCTTCTGTGGACTACTAAAAGTAGATGTTACAACAGGTAAGAAACAGAAAATTATTAAAACTCTCTATATGTCTTTACTTATTACACAGTTTCTTGTCAGAACTCTGTCTTTATCTCCATTATACATATATATGTATATATATATATATTATTACACAGTTTCTTGTCAGAACTCTGTCTTTATCTCCACAATACACACACACACACACACATATATATTATTACACAGTTTCTTTTCAGAACTCTGTCTTTATCTCCATTATACACACACATATATATTGTTACGACAGCGGAAGTCACGTGACTCTGGTAACACGTAATGAGTATCTAGAAAGATCGAAGAACCTGTCGAACGTCCTAGCGTTTGCTAGACTCGCGCTCTTATAGTATATAAGCCGGCAAATAAAGTGACAATTGAATTGCAGACAGATAGATATAGAGACAGATAATCGAGTCAAGCCGTAAGTAAAGTGCATGAATCGTTGTGAATTCTAGCGTGTGTTTAAGTTAAAGTGACTGTGGAAAGTAAGTGTACTGCAAAGTTGAATTGACAAAGAATAAACTAGTTTTATTTAAGAAAGGACTTGTATCACTGAAGTTCTTCGGAAATAATTTATACGGGAAATTAAGAAACGACCAGAGACGTAACAATATATTATTACACAGTTTCTTGCCATATATACATACATATACATATTATTTAAACATAATTTGTTTTGTAATATATTGAAGATAAGTGAGAAATATATATAGTGTGAGGAAGAAGAAATAATTGTGGACGTTATCCATTATATCAACGAATATCAAAAACATAGAGTAGGAGTTATATAGAATCCATATGTTCTAAAAAATACATTATTAACACATTAACGTACTGTTGAAGTTGGATAAGATAGAAACATTTTAGGTTTTATAAATACTGTTTGGACAGTATAAACATTAAATTAGGATTTTATCGTTACCGTTTTAACACTGTAGAAATATTAACACAAAAAAACGGAAAAAGGATTAATATCTATAATTAACACTTTCTAGTATAAGTAATAAATTCAATTTTTTCGTAAGTTTCCAGGTTGAATTTGTTATATAATTATTATTTTTATTTTCACTAGTATAAGCTTTCTAGTATAAGCAGTATTTCCACGTTTTATTAATTTTTCGAGGTTGAATTAGTTATATAATTATTATTTATTGAAGTCAAGATTTTCCAACAAGAAGTTTATTTGTCAGTTAGTAACCAGTTATTATTCAGTTAATTCGAGTAATCATTTTTAACTAGTAAAATTTTGTCTTTTTTAAAGGCTGGTTTTTGCGGGAAAAATAATTAAAAAAATACGAGATTTTTCATGTATTTTTTAGCGATCATACGCATTGTATTTTTACTTATTCATATTTTGAAAATAAATCGAGAAGAGTAAAATGCCACCTAGAGATTGATTGTTTTACAGGAACTGTTAAACGGTTGCTTCCAATATCGACCGTTGTGGAGGGTAAGGCGGTCAGTATGCCTGACGATTTGGCGATCGACGAACAAGAAGGAGTTATCTATTTTACAGATTCTACCACCAGGTGGTCACTTCGGGATCTCATTTTCATCTGTCTGGAACATGAAAACTCGGGAAGGTGAGAATCTGAAGCAACAGTTCATCACGAGAGCTGTGAAAATTGTTAAGTTTTACTGTAGATAAGTTGACTTCAAGAGAATTAAAGAAATTGGAATTTTAAGCATGAGTGTGCACGTTGGCTGAGCGGCCACTTAATTCATAGACCCCCCCCAGAATTCAGGTAGATTTCGAACTATTGCCCAAAATGAAAGCAGGAAGAGAGCAGTACCCGTCGCCACCAGAAATTTGTCAGGTTCTTTGAACCGAAATATGGGACTTAGTGCCACTTTTATAACACGCCCACAACTGAAAGTGCGGAGCGTGTTTTAGCGCCATGCTGTATAGGGGCTCGAACCTAGGACCTTTTTGACAAAATTTTATAGATTAGGGTTCTCATGAATGAGAATTCATGGTGTTTGTGGTCAGGTTTATAAAACAAATGCTGTAAGGAAAGCTTCTAGAAGTACAAAAACTCAAGATTTCTTGTCTCTCGTGTAAATAAACATTAAAACCGAGAAATAATGATTCCATTACCTATTTCGTATCTGTGATATCAGACATCCAGAAAATATAACCTAAAATTCATCCTAATTGAAAGGGTTAATTTACAGTATGTGACAGCATCTAATCTTTTCTGCCTCTGATGGAACATTAAAAAAAACAAAACAAAAAAAAACGTTGTCGTTGTTTCCATATTTATACGTTTCTTTCCTTAAGCTACGCATAACCAGTGAATCAAGTACCTTGTTAGTTTAATTTCCTATATATCTTTCACCCTTCACTTATTGTTGTTTGCTTAGAATAAACCAGTGTATTATTTTCCTGTTTTTTTTTTCAGCACGATCTCATCTTAGTGGACTGAAAAGTGTATAATATAAACGTGTACAATTGTTGTGGCTATTTGTCTGTCGTAAATGTCTTTGAGATATCTATCAATAAAACTAGCTGTGTTTTTACAGTTTTACTCGGGCTTCGACTTGTTACGTTTGGACGAGGGCTATTAATCTTTACGCTCGCCCAGTTTTATTACACTTAACTTTTGGCGTTACAGTCGTAAATCTTTCTACGTACTTAAGTATATAACTAGTTACGGGCCAATCTGCCTTTCTCATCCCTTGTGACTCACGTGATATCTCCCTTATCCACGAACCTGAGTTTTTATCCCATTGTTGAAAACACGTGGAAAAGTTTGCTTGGAGAACAAACACTAGCCAGTAGAATACACGTGGGAACAATCGTTTCCAGTATCAAAAAATGAGCTTCTTGTCTATGGCCTAACCGTTTAGTCGCTGCAAAACTTGTGTCAAAATTTTTAAGATACTCATTATTTGTTCCACCTGCTGAACAACCTTGTTTACAAAATAACTTGATTTGATTTTAAGATGTCTCTTTTAATTTCAGTTGTAATATACAAGGTTGAATATGTTATATTCACTCGATTTTGAATATTCAAATCAGCAAGCCACATGGCAACTACAAGCGATATAAAATTGCAGTGGAACGGTGTGTATCAGAATTACATTATAGTATTGTTTGACCGCTTTTGGAAAGGGTAAGTAACAGCCCTGTACGACGCAAAATGCTCATACACTCTGATCATAAAGATGCGTTCTGATCGGGTATTTGTAACTTAGAAGATCGAAATGTCCCTTGTACTTAATGGAATTGGAAAAGAAAGAAATATGGATCAACTTGGGGTACCAGGACTACCTAGATAAAATCTGCAACAAGCTGCACTCCAGCCGTGGCAAGCAATACGGAATTTTGTAACAGGTGAGAGTCCACGAACACAAAAGTTAATGACACATGCCGTCCACGTGTTACATTCGACAGCACATAATATAATCAAGAAGAATCTCAATATTGGAACGAGACCAACAGAGTATGGGTTCATCAGTCGTACCTCCCGCTAAACGTCGCATACCTCAAGCTGCAGGAGAAAGAAGCGGGTATTCATGCTATTCTATATGAATAGGATTTTTGTGTGATTGAATATTCAGAAAGCAAACTTTAGTGTTCGATTATTCTTAATAAACCGTACACAGAGGTTGAGTACGTTACATTAAATCGATTTTGGAGCCTCATGATGTCGTTAAGGTCCAAGTCCTCATGTCTTGTCATGCTCTGTCTGTCGACCGTGCATCTTGACAATATCCATGTAGCATAGTTTTCATTGCAGAAGGTTCCGTCGCAAAGCTTGTCACGTACAAAGTTGAAGCTTTCCATGTTATATGACCAATGACAATATTAACTGTTTTTGTTAATAAAAGAAACTTCTTGACATTGTACTAACAACCGTTTTACACTTAGGGTAATAGCTTTTAACCTTACCACAAACCAAGCGTCAGTGATCGTGGACTCTATGTACTTTCCAAATGGCATACAGCTGTCTCATGATGGCAGTTTTCTACTGATTGCTGAATGGAGCAAGTTTAGGATAATGAAGTAAGTCAAGAAAACAAGTTTTGTTTAATAAACTAATATATAACTTTCAAATATAACAATAATAAAGTGTTATTAAGTTTGATGCCCTTCGTAAACTTACACAGAAAAGACGTTTTAGTTGTCGATGTAATATTACAGGATTTCGTGTCTTGCTTGGATCAAACTTTAATGAAGACTATTTTCAGAAAGAGAAAATTTAGTAACAAAACGTTTCCATTTTTCGTCTTAATCCACCTGACAACTTCACTTCTATTCTAACACGTGACGAGGTTTAACAAATTTGGTTAGAGAACAAGGAGAAAGAACGTGTTTACAAACGATGAACGATTATCTGTCATCTCGCATAACGATACAGAAATTTACAGAGCGGAATTAGCTAGCAATTTTGAAATGATTCATTTATGAACACCTTCCTTTGTTCTTGCTATTTGTCATAAACTTACTATTTTAAAATCTCATTTGCGTTACGCCTAATATAACCCTTTATTTATCGTTATTTGTATTACGGTGTTGTTGTTAAGTGTTAAGTGATGTTTATAGTAAACACTGCGTCACGTACAATATTGCCGTTAAGTGTTACGTGATGTTTATAGTAAACACTGCGTCACGTACAATATTGCCGTTAAGTGTTACGTGATGTTTATAGTAAACACTGCGTCACGTACAATATTGCCGTTAAGTATTAAGTGATGTTTATAGTTCACACTGTGTAATTTTGACTTTTATCCAAGAAGTTTTTCATGAAAATTGTATCTTTCAAGTACCTACAACATAATCATTGTGTACAATATTTGAATACAGGCAAACAAAGTATTTTATTCCGTATTTTCCATTCAAGATACTATCTTAAAGGAGAGTTCAAAGGAGTACTAGAGATTTTCATCGACAATCTCCCTGGAGAGCCTGACAATATCCGACCAAGTACAAGTGAAGGTTACTGGGTAACACTAACTGGGGGAAGGAGTAGAGGGCGCCCGTCATTGGTTGATATTAGTTCCGAATATCCCTTTGTCAAGAAAGTAGTGGTGAGAACTTCCCACCTTCTCGGCTCTCTCTTGGAACAACTCACCAGTATCTGGCCGCTTGAGTTTTTAACAAAAACTAGTGAAAATGTAAGGGTTCGTTTCTTTTTGTGACGTCAACATTTCGTATTGTTACTCACCATTAACACCTGACTGTAGTTTGAGAAGAACCAGATTGTCTTATTAATTTACTTGTATTGTTACTCACCATTAACACCTGACTGTAGTTTGAGAAGAACCAGATTGTCTTATTAATGTACTTGTAATTTTTATCAGAGTGTCTTATTTGTTCACCGGTGGGACAGCGGTAAGTTTACAGTTTTACAACGGGGTTTGATGTCCCGTGGTGGACACAGCAGATAGCCGAATGTGGCTTTGCTCTAATACAAACAAACTGTCATACTAATTTTCTTGTAACTTGTCATGTGTTATGTTTGTTATGTGACTGTTATATTGGTAGTTTGTTATGTGGCTGTCATATTGGTAGTTTGTTACGTGACTGTCTTATTGGTAGTTTGTTATGTGACTGTCATATTGGTAGTTTGTTACGTGACTGTCTTATTGGTAGTTTGTTACGTGACTGTCATATTGGTAGTTTGTTACGTGACTGTCTTATTGGTAGTTTGTTACGTGACTGTCTTATTGGTAGTTTGTTATGTGACTGTCGTTTTATGTTTACTTGTAGTTTGTTACTAGCAAGCTACAAAATGATTTGATATTTATCACCAATGTGCAATTAAAGTCCACACCAGAAATTTTAGCTGAAATGTGTTTTTAAAAACCATAAATATTAAAAAACAAAAATTATCTAGCCTGTAATTCATAAACGCATTGTTTAATAGTTAATATATGAATATATATATAATTTTAACACACTTCTATTTCCATGTTTTTAATTATTAGCTGTTAACTTTTAATATTTGAATCTTTATTACAGTTACGCCATTTAAATTACATGTTTCAATGGGCATCTCATCATGGCCTAGTGATAGAAGTGGATGAAAATGGAAACATAAACCGAAGTCTCCATTCTCCGGATGGTAAGATCCCCATCCCTACTGAGGCTTCTGAAAATAACGGCCATCTTTACATCGGATCCTACTTCAATGATTTTGTAGCAAGAGTAAAGCTTTAAGTTCTGAGCAAACTACGCCTATCACCAGATTAAAAGCCTCATTACCCATTGTATAATACCCCTAACGGTGAAAAACATTAAATACAAAACTCTTAAAATATCACCTCTTGATTTATAATATTAAAGATGTATACTCCATTAAAGTTAAAATGCACAAAATATAGCTCCAGTTAAAACCCATAAAATTTGGTTTTAGTTATAACCCATAAAATCAGTTTTAGTTAAAATTTCAGTGTCGTAGCGCCTCTCCCCTCCTCCACCGGTGGTTCATCCGTAAGTCTGTGGGCTCATGACACTTAAATCCAGGTTTCAATACCTTCGGTGGGAGGAACAGAGGTAGCCCATCGTGTAGCTTTGTGCTTATCAACAAAACAAACAAATCAGTGCGATACATTTTGACTATTACTTCTATTTACGATGTGTTTGGGTTAATATGTTGATTTTCGACATTCAAAAATTATTTGTACCCCCGATTGATAGATATTGTTTTTGTCGTTTTCATCTTGAAATGTCTAAGATCGCTTAATTGTATATCGTCACCTTCCTTTTATCAAATACCGAAAAAAAAAAAAAGAATTTCAACAAATGTTTAATATTTTCTATAAAAACTGAGAATTGCTCGTTAACACAATGAATTGATTTGATGACGAGGAACCCACTTTGAAACAATAAAGTCTGAAGACAGCTTTGAGTGGGCAATCAAGAAAACTTCGTAACAAGTTTAACATAGTAACAAGGTTTTTGTCATTAGCAGATCTGGCCTAGACTTGGTGAAGTTCATAATTGTGTATGTTACAGATCTGGCCTAGATTTGGTGAAGTTCATAATTGTGTATGTTACAGATCTGGTCTGGACTTGGCGAAGTTCATAATTGTGTATGTTACAGATCTGGTCTGGTCTTGGTGAAGTTCGTAATTGTGTATGTTACAGATCTGGCCTAGATTTGGTGAAGTTCATAATTGTGTATGTTACAGATCTGGCCTAGATTTGGTGAAGTTCATAATTGTGTATGTTACAGATCTGTCCTAGATTTGGTGAAGTTCATAATTGTGTATGTTACAGATCTGGTCTGGACTTGGCGAAGTTCATAATTGTGTATGTTACAGATCTGGTCTGGACTTGGTGAAGTTCATAATTGTGTATGTTACAGATCTGGCCTAGATTTGGTGAAGTTCATAATTGTGTATGTTACAAATCTGGTCTGGACTTGGTGAAGTTCAATGTAAAAATATACTTTTGTGTTTATAATAGTTATATTACTTTCAACGAACAAGTATATAAACAAACTGTGGGTATTTGAATGGAGTCAATTTCTCTTCAAACATGACCAACCTGAAACAGGTATTAAAACATAATTTATACATCTCCACATTCCTTTCTCTTCAAACATGACTAACCTGAAACAGGTATTAAAACATAATTTATACATCTCCACATTCCGTTACATAGATGACTTAATTTACATAAATAACTTGAATTTTACTCCAAACTTAATATATCAGGAATAACTCGTAACAGAAAGAAGCAATAGTAATGATGTTCATACTAATTATTTAGATTTAGATATTAATTTTGTAGAGGGCAGAGTACTGTTGACTGGTTTTGATAAAATAAGATAATTTAATTTTCCCATCCTTTGTCTACCCACCCCCAGTAGTGTTATTCCGTGTATAATGTTAAAAGGTATTATTATATCTCAGTTAACAAGGTTTTTAATAGTTTGTAACCATAGTAATGATGTTCATACTAATTATTTAGATTTAGATATTAATTTTGTAGAGGGCAGAGTATTGTTGACTGGTTTTGACAAAAGAAGATAATTTAATTTTCCCATCCTTTGTCTACCCACCCCCAGTAGTGTTATTCCGTGTATAATGTTAAAAGGTATTATTATATCTCAGTTAAAAAGGTTTTTAATAGTCTGTAACCATAGTAATTCTGTTATGGATAATGTTTTATTAATTATAAGTAAACTGAAAAATAACGGATATAAAGACTGGCAATTAAATAAACTCTTTACACTTTTTATAATAAATACGAATATATCAAAAGAATAAACTATCGATTATGTAAAATACTTTATGGAGACATTAGAGGCCGTTAGTTACTCTTGGTTTAGAAGTAGCTAACTTTGAAAATATAACGTTATTCAGTATACCGGGACGGAAAGACTAACTTCAAGTAGCTGGGATTGTCACGGCTTTCCCGTGTTATACTTCCCGTATAAATCTTCAAGAGAAAGGCTGGATATATAAGAACTATTAAGGTAGGTTTGTAGTTCTGTTTAAGGTAATTTAGTTACGTTTAATATTTCTGTGTAAGGGGTGGAGGTTGGGAGTTATATATAGTACAAAATTTTAGGGTGGTTTAATTTCTAATTTAAGAACATTAAGGGTAACCGCCTTCCCACAACTGGCTATAGACAGTGAAAGGCAACAGGAGTTGAGACGTTGTAGGTGTAAGCACTCTGCTCCGTACCCTTAATTGATTTTTCATGATAGTTGGCTAGTTTATCATCAACGTTTGGATATTGTCCTGTTATATCAGTTATGACATCAAGTTGATAACTAGGACCAACAATGACAGTGCTTATTTTGCATCAAGTTCATTATTGTTTAAAGTATTGATTTAATCACCTTTTAACAATTAATGTAACTAATGATGTCAGTTATTTATTCCTATGTTTTTTAAAATTACGTTATTTATTTATCTAGTTTTTTGGAGATCTTTAAAAAGTAGAAGTGTATAACAATGATAATAGTATTCCAACCATGCTATATCTGTCATATCCATTGTCGACAATGCGTTTGCCTTAATCCAGAATTCTTCAGGCCTGCTGGGAGACAACAAGCACAGTAGTGGTCGGAAAGTTACATATGTAAGCCATTTGATAAAACAATTGGTATAGGGTGTACGCTTTTTTTTTACAGGAACAATTACAATTATACTTGAGATACTAGTACTAGGCCTAATACATTTTTAACACTACCTTGTTAATGTAGTCCCTTAGGGATTTTTAATAATTAGAAGAATTTATATTTATTGGATCATTTTGTGAGGGGTTTAATTCGACTTTTGAAGTTGGTTATCTGAAAATTACCTTTTTTAAAATACACTACCGATGTTGTGTTTTTTTTGTTTGTTTTTTTTTAACCACATGTCACGAGTATAACTGGTTTCTTATATCGTGTACGAGTGTTACTTATTTAGAAACAAGGCCTACAGTACAACACAAAAAATAAATAAATAAAATAAAACCAATCGGTTTTTGTCCTGGAGTCACTTTTATCTGCATCAAATCTTTTAAGTGTGTAACGTGAAATCTTTTTATCTTTACGTTTCGGTCTTTAGTGAATTTGATACATACTGAAGTCGCGTGTTATTAATGCAATACTTTAATCCTACAGTTAAGGAAGGGGGGTTCATACATATCGGTTTTGTAAACGTTTGTCTTAAAACTATCTATCCGACACATTGCTTGTGGTCTAGCATTTTGTCGGCCAAAGGGTTCCTTGATAACATGAGTCGCAGAGATACATCCCCACCAGTGAATTGGCGGTAAGTCGCCCAACTTACAACGTAAAACTCCAACGCTGTGGAAAGAAAGAGCGCGTATAACCCGCCGTTGTGTAGCTTTGCGCTAAAAACTATAAACAACAACGTCCACCCCCCAAGAGTAAGCTTACAAACTTAGAACGCTAAAATCCGGCGTTCGATTTCCCTTGGTAGACAGAATACGTATAGCTTGTTCTGTATCTTTGTGCTAAAAAAAACAACTAACCATAATGAAATAAATCTCTCTAATTATTGCTGGTTCTTCCATATCTATGTTACAGTTTCATTCATCATTGTTGGTCAGTTATTTACACTGACTGTTGTAACATACGAAGACCTTAATATGATGAATTACGGACCCTACCTGTGGTGAATGTGTGAAAACAAACTAGCAATTCAAAAGTTGAAGAAACCAACAGTATACCTCTAACTGTAAAATAACCTTTCAAACTTTTCATGGTGAAAATACTAAATAATGCAATTCTTAGGCGACGCGAATCAAAAGTGGCACTTAAAATACTCCCCAGTTAAATACTTTGGGGACTTGTATTTCTGACATTTCAGTGCTCGTATCATTTTCACTACACTAAAAGCTCGTTGTTTTGTTGATGCGTTTTTGTTTTTAAAACATCTTTTTTTTT
>NW_013669218.1:14392-22647 GCF_000517525.1 Limulus polyphemus
AAACATCTTTTTGTAAGGGTGGATGTTTGGTATGCAAAAACTATTAAGGTAGAGTTTGTTGTTCTCTTTAAGATCATTTGGCTCCACGTAACATCTTTTTGTAAGGGTGGATGTTTGGTATGCAAAAACTATTAAGGTAGAGTTTGTTGTTCTCTTTAAGATCATTTGGCTCCACGTAACATCTTTTTGTAAGGGTGGATGTTTGGTATGTAAAAACTATTAAGGTAGAGTTTGTTGTTCTCTTTAAGATCATTTGGTTCCACTTAACACGTTTTTGTAAGGGTGGATGTTTGGTACGTAAAAACTATACGCCTTGTAAGACCATCCGCCTATAGAACCTTAGTAACACCATCACATCAGCCTTTGTAAAACATATAGGGTTGGAATGAACGAATAGTGATATGGATATGATTTCTATGAAAGCTAATCCAGTAAATTTATAAACTATGCTTATATTATATTAGTATACCTCGAGTTTTGTTGAGTATATATGATACTTTTAAATTTTACTTACAATTACATGATAACATATTGGGCTATGATAAAATACGAGTTTTTTGTTGTTTTTAATAGAAGAAAATTACAGAACACTGAATGGTATAATTATTAAGTGAAAAGATCACTAATGTGACCAAAATATTGTTTCAAAATCCTTGTGAGGAAAATATCTTTGAAATAATTGAAGAATTATAATGCAATTTTTTTAAGATTATATTCTTTTGTGAAAAATATATTTGGATAACTAAAGTTTATATGTACATAAAAATGAAGTTTTGAAAGATACAGAAATAAACAGTCTGGTTTGTAGAAACAAAAGCATTATTTGTTTTATCCTTAACCAACATAAAGGGCCAAAGTTTTACTTTCTGATCTTGCCATTAGCTGTTGTGTGTCAGTAATATGTTGAAATTGCCCCCACCTTTTGCATGTGTGACGACCTTTGTAATTCCTAATGGTGGTCTTGACATCAGACAGAGGATTATCTCAATGTTTATAGAAGAGGAAAGTAAAATTGCAGAGTTTATGAATTTTGATTCTATACAACTTCAAGTGAATGATAAGTGTTGCTATTTTAAATAGATTATATAATGGTAAAATCACTGGATAAACAATAAGATATTAACTTGTTATATTTAGTTTTAGCCAGATGACATAATTGAAATCGTACAAAGAAGATCAATATAAGAATGTCTTACACGAGACATTATAACATGTGATATATGGGAATATATATTTAAAGTGAAACTGCATGTTAAATTATATAGAGAATTAAATAAGCGTCCTTTTCAGGAGGATAAAGTATGTAAAGTAAATTATTGGTTATAATAACTGCCTCATTCAAATAATGGAATAAAGCATGTTAAAATCCTATGGAACTATAGAAACCTTTTCTGCCTAAAGTAACACTATCCTTAGTAAGACGTTGTAATAATAACATCTTTGGTCCCTACAAACTGTAAAAAGTACATAAGTGAAAAGTGTCACAGGATATACGTGTGAAATGACATATTTTCCAAGAACAAAAAAATCGGTTGTATGGATAGCATAAAGACAATCTAGTGAAAGTGCAAGCTTTTGTTAAATTTTGCATGATATTCAAATAAACGTCCTTTTCAGGATATTAATTGTAGCAAGTATGCTTAAATATAGGAACTAAAAGTATCATCAGTATGTTAAAACAAAATCAGCTGACTTGTTCAATATCAATTAAAAAATAAGTTGGGAATGATAAACTTTACAGCAGCAAGTTTATTGTGTTGGTAACACTATCATCCTACAGAAACACGAGTAAAAGAAAAATAAGATGAGACATCCTATGGAAAGTATAGAAACTTCTTTGTAAAATATATGCAATTAAATGTACATTGAAATCTGTTTGCAATCATGTTAAATGCTATCTACCTATGTAAGACATGCACTTTGTAACAATATCTGCATGCAGAACCTTAGTAACAGAATCAACCTAGCAACACTATCCAACTGTACAAACTTTATGTTTAGTAACACAATCCACCTATAGAAACACAGTCCACATTTGTAAAACATCTACACAAACTCTATCTGAAAAATCAACATTATGCCTAGTAAGACCATATCCCTATAGTACCATAATAACACATTCCGCCTACAGAAACGCCTCCTACCTTTGTAAAATGTATGTATGTATGTGTCGCACTTTGGCGGCATGCCTGTCAAGTACCGCCCTAACCACTACCAATAAACGCAGGGGAGCCAACTTATGAAAGTAAACCCCTTAGATTATGTTTTATCTTTTGAGTTTCCGAATAGTTGATCTATGAAGTTGTGATTTTAAAAAAAAAAAAAATGCAGAGTTCCAAGTGCAATCAATGAAACATCAATACAATACTCGTGAAACGTAATTCCAGGATTTTTACATCCAGATTTATGCAAACAGCAATATTTTCCATTTGTTTCAATCAGAAACATTTCTAACTGTTAGTGTCTTGGTAGCTACAAAACGTGGTGGTCCAGAGAACCAATAGTATAATGTCGCTGTAAGTCTTTCACCTCTAGACTTGATGAAAACAACTGTTAATAATCTGGTCTGTTTGAAATTAATAATTTTGTAGGGCACAAATCTAATCGAGACTTGTAAGTTAACAGTCATGAAAAGGCTGGTCATAATAACTAATTTATGTCAAAGGGTGAGCTGACTCGGCCTACATATAAAATAAACACGTGTCTAATTAGAAATGTCTATAGTAAAAGATGATAATTTTACTTAATTAGGCCATTAAGCGTTGTTGCTATAAATGGCTTAATTCTTTCATACATTTATACTGTTACGACAGGGAAGTCGTGTGACACTGGTAACACGTCATGAGATTCTCGAAGGATCTCGAATTGTCCTGGCAACTTTAGTCTGTTCCAGCGCCCTCTTTTTTTAGTATAAAAGCCCGGCAAATAAAGTGGAAATAAAATGGTATAGATATAGAGATAATCGAGTCAAGCCGTAAGTAAAATGTGTGAATCCCTGTGAATTACAGCGTGTTTTTTTTATAAAAGTAGTTAAGTTAAACTGACTGTGGAAATTCTGTGTATTGCAAAGTTGTATCGAGAAAGAATAAACTAGTTTTAATTAAGAAAGGATTTGTATCGCTGAAGTTTCTCGGAAAGAATTTCTACGGGGAATTAACAAACGAGCAGAGATGTAACAATACTTTTTTTTTTTATTGTGTGAATATAAATATCTTTAGAGAGTTATGGAGCTCTTGAACTTGGAAGGGGCATGAATAAGAAAATTTCTGGTGCACGAGATACCTGTTTCGTTCCCACAACTGTCTGCTTTTGACGACCTAAGATCTCGCTACGACTTACTGTCTCGTTCCCATAGTGATTAGGCCTGCGATAATTCTTTATTTATACACGTCTTGGAATATGGATGACCCGTATTTTAGTCTTATCATATTTATATCAAAGCATACAGAATGAAGAGACATAACATTTCTTCTAGCATTTTGAATTGCTCTGAATTTGTTAATAAATAATTAAACAAAGCATGTTACATATAAGCACTTTGAATTTTCAGGTTGAGGGCACTTTATTTCCACACAGACTGAACGAACAGATCAGAGAACCTTTAAGGACTTAACTGTAAATCAATGACAAGAGAAAATGCAGCCGAATAACGTCACCTTCCATTACAAGGACTTTATAAGAATTGAATAATGGGATTGATTGTTACTTTTATAATGCATCCATAACTGAAAGTTGAATGTTCGAAGCGAAGAGTGTTCGACGATATCACATCTCGACCTCCTGACCCTATAATCCGCACAAACTACTATGCCACGCCCACTCCACGTGAGAAGGTAGAATGTCCAGCGAGGATACAATGACGAAAATATTCGAGACCATTAAATAGCTTATCAATCATTTTTAGTTGACTGACTTTCCACGAATATCTGTAATCAAGTTATCTTATGAACCACAATTGCTAGGCAACAACAAAAGAAAAAATACATTGAGAAACGTACGTTTTTACAACAACAACAACAACAAAAAAAAAAACAGGGTTTTTTCATTTGGAACGTAACCATATCTCGTAGTTGTTTATTAACTGAGGGAAATATTTATCTGAAAAGAAGGTCTGATGAAATGTGTGTGTGTGTGTACGTATGTATGTAAATAAAAAAAATGGAAAAATTAAGTTTGATTAGCAGAAACACCGCCCTGGTGTAATGAAACATCACTCGAAATATTCCGATTCTGCAGTTCTTTTAATCTTCACAAATTGTGACATTTTTCAAGTCTGTCTGTCTTTTTGCTTGAGAGATACTTGAGCCAGTCGTCCCTTTTGCCTTCTAGCTCGCTCTTTCTTTTCATCATCATCATAATCTTTATACTTTTTTTGACCTTCTCATCTTGAATGGCTTTTTTGGACCCTCTTCTTAAGATTAAAACACACCCTTAGAATACAGAACACTTAAACAGTCAACAATTAATCTCTGCATCAATATTTTCAATATATGGACGTTTAAAGACTTTTCTGTAGTTTTAGTTACATACATAGATACTGACATACACGCTACGTTCTTTATAGTAAGATGGAGAGATGGCAGTGCCAGAAATTACAGAAGCAATATTGGGATGAATACGCAAGCAAACAAAAATAATAATAGTAATAATTCATAAGTAACCAGTAAGTACTGAGTCAAGCTTATGGTTATCCACTACTGTAATATTATATAGCCCTATTCAGTTTAAATGCTTTTATTCAAACCTGAATTCATAAAACTGACAGGAATTCAATATTTAGTTGTAGATAAGTTATTCTTAGAAATATTTGGCTGCTACTTATGTAGGTATTGTTGTATGGTTTTGTGTTTTCATCCCTACCTTGTTTCTGTACTTTTTTTTGGTATTGCCATCTCTACATCATACGTAAGTTTTACAAATTTCTTCTTATTACTTGTTTTTTTTTACAATTTCATTGAAGTAACATTGATAAGTGAATATCTGCTTTATTTTTATAATTCAACGGTAATATATATATATTGCTAATATCATTTCAGTTTTGTCAGTTTCTTCATTGCACGTGTAGAATGACCTCGGATATTGATATTATACCATACAATTGATTATTAATCATCACTGGTCATAATCTTGACTTATTGTTGAGGAACCTACAGTAAGGAAAGAACACATGAAAAATGTATAGTTGTATCATCCATATATTCTTGTTTCCATTATTTTGTTACACTGCGATCCCTACATTATTTTACGTTTACAAAATGTTTTTGTTACTTGTTTTGTGACGATTCTTCCCCTGACTGAAAGTTGGTGTACTCTATGAATGTGTGTGTAACTAAAACTTAATATTATGTATATTGATTTATTCATATGCTTCGTATATAATATAGGGGTTGGCTCCCTAAAGACACCAGTTGTAAGTGTACAAAGCATTGAGTATCCTACATGTTACCGTAATCAAATGTTCATCTATTATTGTCTAGTAATTCAAGGGTTAGAGATAACGTCTTTTGCACTAGAATTATATATGTTAGCTTATGATAAGCACTAAAACTTGTTCCCAAATACTCTTACAATTATTTTCTGTTGAACTAAATAAAGCCATTGCAAAAACTTCACAAATTTTTTGGCTAGAAAAAAGAAAGATGAACACTTTGGTTCTTTGGCCAGTTCCCCACTTTTAGCAGCACTTTAAAACACTCGATAATGACAATTAGGTGCTCAAATAAGGCTATAACTCAACTTTAGCAGTTATTTGTAAGCTTTATAGAGTAATAGATTTCATGTGGCAGCCATTTTGTCTCTGCCCATCCCTACATATTAAGTACTGCCATTCTTTGTTGAAGATGATGACAAATAGTTTGGGTATATACCTTGATATCTTGAAGATGATGACAAATAGTTTGGGTATATACCTTGATATCTTAGACTTTATTGGAATTAACTATATGAGAATCTTCAAAGATACAGGCAACGAGATTTGAAGTCTGTTAACAGTAAAAACCGAACAAATATTTATTTTCTGGGCTTATCAAAGGAAACTTCATAGGCAAGTTTAGGAATTCTTAAGGTAATCCAATTTTTGTGTCCTCTGTAAGCAATACTGGACACAAGACTGATCGCAATACAAACACTTGACCAACTGAGCTAGAAGGTTAACCCAATAGCAGTTGTTAATAAGGCCTTTTTTTTTAACAACTCCAACTACCACATTTTTCCCCCCTCCTCTAAACAAGGCTTGTCCTCATACATTATACGAAGGTCGTGAGCACTGTCGAACCGAGATCTCCTTTACACAAGATAAACGGGTTAAGGTTAAAAGTATTTTAACATGTTATTTGCCGTACTTCGAATACGACTTTTTATTTTATTTCTCTCTCTCTCTCTTTATTGCACAATGGGACTACAAGTTCGAAATATAGATAATCAATATTAGCTACAACTCTGCTTAAAAGTACTTTTGTGTCAGTTCTGTATGATTTAATATACAGGGGGCCCCCTCTGGTGCCTCAGTGGTAACATTCATGGTTTATAATGTGTCGAACATTCTTGCCCCCCCAGTGGCACAGCGGTATGCCTGCGGACTTACAACTCTAGAAACCTGGTTTCGATACCCGTGGTGGGCAGAGCACAGATAGCCCATTGTGTAGCTTTGTGCTTAACTTCAAACAAACAAACAAACATTCGTTCTTAAAACCTACTACAACTCAACTGCTGAACAAACATTTTCGTTGTTATTAAAACTGATTCTCATTACAAGTATAACAATTTACGAGGCAACAATAAAAGTGTAGTTGGAATTCCTTCTACACAGAACCTGTTTTGGATACGTTTGTAGATCGGAGTCATTAAAATGGTGGTCTAGACGAAGAACAATATTCAGGCGACAATGCCTATAACAACAGAGTTCATTTCGATAACGTATTCACACAGAACACGAAGAAATTAAACGAGAACCAAGTTTGTAAATAGCACTCAAATTGTTACTGGCACCTTAAATCAAAATCTGTTTAAAACAATTTCTAGGAGGATCGTGCTACTGCGTTTAACACAATATATCGTTGTAAGCTACATTTTTAATGTTTGCTTGTAGGAGCTTGTCATTACGATGACATCAAGATGTAGAAACTTCATGAAAGTTATGCATTGAGAAATTTCTGGACTACGCAAAAATAAATCGTGATACGACAACGTAACAAAAAGTAAGAGTCTTCTGAATGTAAATTATTTGTACTTATAGACATAAATTATAGTTTGAAATAAAATAAATTATTGTTATTCACAAAAGAAGACTGAAAGCCCTGAAAATGAATTTTCGCTGATTTCTTTATCTTTAAAGCGACAATCGTGTTTCCCCCCCCCCTATAAATACATACTATCTAATATAATTTCAATAGAATTTAAGTTAAGTATAACATTTTATTGCTAAGAACGTCATGCCGACTATAAAGTTACTTTTTTTTAAACCTTCACAACGTTAAATACTTTCTACTTTTTGACGGTTGAACTTCTGAAAAGATGATTTTATTAAACGTTTCTTTTATACTAGGCATCATCTTGTTTTTAAAAAACGTAACAAAAAAACAAAACAAAAAAAATTGCCCTATTATACATAATTGTCTTTTTTTATAGTTAGCGACATCTATCGCACTTTAATAAAACCTTTATGAGTTCGTGATGATCAAGCAAGTAGTTTGGCTTCGACCTGTACAATTATCTTAATCATTACAATATTTTTTTCAATGTCTGTTTTTCTTATTCCTTTGTTGATGAATAGTTTTGTTACCCTATAATTTGGGTTTTCAACAACGCTAATGGTTGACATTACAGTACTTCTGAACACAGACCGAATAATATATTTACGTCAAAGAGAAACTGTTCGTTTAATTTTTTAGAGTATTTTACGGACCAGGATTAAGACCTTAAAAGTTGCACACTAGGAGGAGAGGAGTGTTTCAAGGAGGTGGATCCGCCAGTAGAGAGATCAGCTTCTCAGCACAACAGAGGGCAGTATGGTATTTACTATTTAGGTCACGTGAATAGATAGACCATAGTATATATTAAGATATAAATTCGGTAAATTGTCTGTAAACACCCATCGATACTCCCTCCATCTGTTAGAAGTTTTTTAGAATTAAGGTTCTCCTAACTCCAGATCAGGGTATGTACGAAAATATATATAGTTTGTTATGAAAATCATTTTAGCCCTAGGGCGTTGATAAAAAAAAAAAAAAAAAAAAAAAAAAAAAAAAAAAAAAAAA
>NW_013669218.1:22773-29654 GCF_000517525.1 Limulus polyphemus
AAAAAAAAAAATAAAAAAAAAAAAAAAAAAAAAAAAAAAAAAAGGAAAGAAAAAAGTGTAGGTTTGGTAACTATGTTTGTCTGTTTTTAAAAGTAAAGCCACATTGTGGTACTTGTGAACTTAAATAAATCCTCAATCTTTAAAAACACATGTACGGGCTCTTTAGATTTCCAGCAAATATTAGTTTCTTTTGTAAATCTCTTAAACTCGTAGCCTCGTATTTAGTTACATCCATGCAGTCAAACAAGATTTTCACTGGGATTGTTCGTGAGGGTTTTATTATGTCTTTATTGATGTAATTTTTAAATGTAGCACTAAAAAAACTAGAGTTCTTAAACTTTTTCAATAAAGGGTAGCACTTTTAATATATGTAAAAACATTAGTTTGTATAAGTAAAAATTATGAAAAACTTTGGGATCTGAACACATTTTGACGTATTGAATTGTGTATGACTAAAGACCACAATCCGAACACTTTTTTTTCTCGTGCGGTACTTCCAGAGAAAACAAAACACTTTTCTAGAATATATTTTTTATATTTCTTCATAATGAGGTTATTTCTAATTACCAGCTAGTGACTGACAAAGGGGACGAGTACCTGTTGTCTTTAGGTTATCACTTCTATGGTCGAAAACAAAATACAACAATTTATAGTTTAAATTAGATTTTTGAGATAAATCACCTTAAATTAAAACTACATTTGTATTTTATTTTATTGTCGAAGTTTCGAGCAAACGCTGTTTTTTTCAAGCTAGAAACACGGCTAGTGACATCTACAGGAACGTTTTGAAGTGAAACAATACACGAGAAAAGAAAGCGACGCGCGACAGAGCTACAAGAAACGACGTAACTATAAAAGTACTGTCTGTATACTACTACGCAGGGTGTGATTGGTTCTTCACCAAAATTGGTAAGGAGGTTCATTGGGTCCATGGGAGCTACATGGAAATGTTCATTATTATTATTATTCTTTATCTTATCACATTAGGAAAGCTACATTTAAATAAACTGTTGAAACTGAATTATTATTTTTTGTTTAATTTACTTTGCATGTATACTTAAGTAATATTTAATATCTCTATTTATTATCAGTTTGACATGGCCTGATGATTAGGGGCACGTGACTCTCAATATAGGGGCCGTGGAATCTAATCCAATCTTTTATTAAGGTTGTTCATATTGCTTAGTATTCTAAGTTTGTAAGAAGAAGAGAAAAAAAATCTTGAACTAAAACGTTTTTTAACTCGGAACACGGGTGTCATCTTTTATATTGGCACAAAATGGCCGTGCAATATTTCGCACAATAGACAACAATAGATGGTCACACGAGTGGTCGAAACGTTGAAACAAAGTTAAAATAAACAATCCACTCAAGCTGTATCTCTGGCCTTCTATTAATCACTTACACCTCTTTGTTTATGTGAATTAATTCAACAAAATTCAGCCCCACCAATGGCACAGCGTTACGTCTGCGGACTTACAACGCTAGAATCCGGGTTTCGATACCCGTTGTGGGCAGAGCACAGATAGCCCATTGTGTAGCTATGTGCTTAATTACAAACAAACGGACTTACAACGCTATAATCTAGTTTCGATACCCGTGGTGGGCAGAGCACAGATAGCTCATTGTGCAACTTTATGCTAAACAAACAAAATATAAAAAAACATTCATCTATGCTGATAATTTGTATATTAAGTTTATTGATTTCAATAAAAGTTTATTTGACAGTGATGTGCTAAAAAACACACACACACACACACACACACACACACACACACACACACACACACACGTAAGACAATTTTTTTTGTATTACTATTATAGGGGGAGAAATTAATTATCCAAAAAAATCACGAAGGTTATTGTTAAGACAACTTTTAGAGTGAACTAGTGAAGTTTTCATTATTAATTTCCGATTTACATTTAAATAAATTCGTTCATTATAAGAAAAATATTTTATAAATCCTATATAATTTCATTTTCATCCAAAATTATATTAATAGCAATGCGCACAAATATAAAGAAATTATAAATGTTGCCATGTCGCACTTGGATAGGCCTATACGGTGAAAAGTTAGTAGTGACACTAGGAGGTAACAAAACAAATTTTATTTTTTATTGAATTTCGAGCAAAGCTACGGAGGGCTATCTGTACTAGCATTCTGTAATTTTGAAGCGATAGACTAGAAGTAAGGAAGGTATGTGGACTTATAACACTAAAAATCTGGTTTCGATACCCGCGATGGACAAAACATGGCTAGCCCAATGTGTAACTTTGTGCTTAACAAAAAAAAACCAAAAAAAAACAACCAAATATACTTAACTGATTCATTTTCTTTAAAATATCACAGAAACAAAACTAACACCTAATTTTTTGAAGTGATTCTCACTTTCACGTATTTATGATGTACACAAAAAACACCCATTAACATTATTAAAAAAACAAAACAGAAATAAAGCGATCGAAATGACGAAAATGAAAAGGATATTCAAGTGTTGTAGATACGAGTTATGGGTGGTTGCATTGAGACTAGAAAGGGGTGGTCATGTAAATTGCGAACTGGTTTGTTGCTAAACATGTATTTTTCTTTTGACTTAATTAAGTAAAACTCTATGTTAGTGAATAGGTTCACTACTGTGTGAAACTTTTTTCTTAATTGACAAATGTTATTGGCCTTTCAAACTGAAGCCTTTTAAGTGTAATTAAGTGAACTAACAGAAACTCCTCCCTACCGGCGACTATTTGTGCTAGTAATTGTATTTTCTGGGAAGTACTGCACGGGAAGTGTTCGGATTGTGCTCTATAGTCATACACAACTCATTGCATCAAAATGATTCAATGTACATAACTCAATTTTCAAAACTTTTACTGATATAAACTTTAATATTGTTGTGTATTAAAAGTGGTACTGATTAATATATATTATATTTTTATGAACTCCAGTTTCTCAGTAATACATTAAAAAATAATTACACCAATAATGATATATTCAAACCTTCTCATACAGTCCTAGTGAAAGTCGTGTTCTTGTTGTGAGGAGAGTACTTTTATTTAAAATAGTGTTCTATTATAAAGAAATGGTTGTTGCACATATCATAGTTATTGTGCCATTCAATAGATGGCGATACATTTCATAAGCAACAATCACCACTTCTGACATTGAGATCTTCTTGTATTTCAGCATAAAAGGTGGCACAATTGTGTTGGTTATTACGGTCACATAGATAGATAATTAGATAGACGACCATGTCATTGCTAAGATGGGCACTGGATAAAAAGAAAATGTAATTGTTCCCTTTGCAAAGTTTATGAGCAGTCTGAAAAACATAACATTTAATTATTTTTGTTCTAAGAATAAATTAAGTGTTTCGCTTTCTGAAACTGTCCTGCCTGTAATTGTGAATAGGAAATTAATGATCAATGTACATTGGCAACCAGAAAACCCTATGGATTGTTATGTCTATTGGAAGTTGATATTTGTGTTTGACAAATGTGTAAAGTATATCAAAGTATATACGAAAAAGTCATGTACAATATAATGAAACTGGGAAAAAAATTTTCTAAATGCAGCTTGACACTCGTTGGGAGAACATTAGAGTAGTAAAAAAAGTCAGTGGGGTTAATTTTTTTTTTGCTTTTAATAAGAGTAATCTATAACGCATTGATTTAGAACTACGTTATGTTTCTTACTGGCAAAATATTACTTTCTTCCTTCGCCTCTCTCGGTTTATTCGTTCTCTCTCACATCTCCAGGTTTTAATCTTTTCTTTCGTTGAACTTCTTTTATATTTCTTTATCAACCCACGCCAAACAAGAGTAATATAATTCAAAATCTGGTACTGATAAGATTTAATGTAGTTAGAATTTTGGTACCAATAGCATTGTGTCTCGGTGAGACTGCGGTAAGTTTATGGATTTGCAATGCTAAAATCCGGGATTCGATTCCTGGCGATGGACACAGCAGATGGCTTTGCTATAATACAAACCAATATCATTAATATGGTACTGAAAAGGTTGATAGTTTTAAATTTGTTACTGGTAATAGTAAATTTAGTTCTAAATGTCGCATTGATATAATTAATAATTTCAAGTTTTGTATAATAAAATCAATATAATTCCAATTCAGAGTATTGTACTGATAACATTAAATAATTGTAAATTTGATACTGATAACTTTGAATAATTTTACCTTTAGGATTGATAACATTAAATAGTTCTAAATTTGGTACCTACAACTTTACGTAGTTCTAGATTTAATAACGATGACACTCGAATTTCTAAATTTGATACTGGTAATCAACTAGGTCACTTTTTTTTCCAAGATTCTGTAATAGATATTATTTATCCATAGAAATTATTATAAATCTCACCCTATTTGTGATTGATCATTGAACAAAATAAGGGTAATACACGCAAATTTAACAAAAACAACAACAAATGCGTTGAATAATTACTTTGTAATCTAAAATGTTGCCCAGTTGTAAAGAAATTAATTCCAGCCAGATTGTAATAAACAATGATTTTATTAATGCAGTAAATGATTAACTACAAGGCACCTTCTCCCCAATTTAAAAATTTTAAAACGCAGTATACATGCTCGCGGCTTACCAGTATACATGCGCGCAGTTAACATGTAAACAAAACCTCAAAGAAAATGCTCGAATACCTTTGATTTATTTGCCATGACGATATTTGAGTCAATTCCTATATATTGTTAGATCCTCCTTTGTTGCCTTGATGAAATGACGTCAGAGTCAAACAAACGTATATATATATATATATATATATATATTTCAACAGCTCGAGGTGGAAGCTGTAAGTATATATGCAAAAAAGCAACATGGCGATACATGTATACTTAACGTCTGTTGCATTTAATACATTGTAATTAAATAGCTAAACAAATAAAGGGACTTGTAACTTTATATAAATATCCCGAAGAAAAGGAAAGGAAGAAGAGAAACGCATAAAATGATATATTATATTCTATACACCAGGTGTCGTGCTGGTAGTTATTTAAATTTATTTTACTTGATGTGGTGTTTCGGACGTTGTTAGAATACTTAGACTGGGGCTGCCACTATTGGCTCCTGAAGCTCCTTCGTCACTGTAAAAAAAAAACAAAAAACATGAAATGAATAATTTAGAAAACGGATTCAATCTAAATAAAAAAACAAAACAACAAACAAACGAAAGCTCAAGCTGAATTATAAGATTAATTAATATTTTAACCCTAAATGTACAGTATGGATAGATAAGTTTCCTTAAGTTGTAATAGTCGTTAATTTCGGTATCTTTCACTCAAGACGTCAAATATAGATATGTAGTTTTCTTTTTTATGACTAAAACATACTTTTTTTTATTAATATTAACTTCCAATCAGCAAGCTACCTACTTAGAACGAAATTAGAAATAAACCATCCTATTCATTATACATAATAAATACACGTTCTTCCTTGTAAGGATTAGAATATATCGGTTTGAACTCGCTGTTAATATTTTCGGTCGTAAATCCAATAATAACTCGTGAGAAAATGTAAAACCTTCTCACTAAAATTTTCTCTCTAATGTTCACAGATGTAATTTTTGGATATGGCTTCAATTAAACTTATCTGTTATGTTCACGGGTATAATCCTCATCAAAATCTATCTATGTTCACAGATATAGTTATCATATAGTTATATATATTATATTTTTTCCACATCTGTTACGTCACAGACATAATACTCGGTCAAACTTACCGCTGATATTCACGAACGTAATTCCCCACATTATGCTCCAAACCCATCCAATTACAATCGGAGCCAAAATTAACTGTAGAATAGCTGCCAGGATGTTTAAAAATATGGCTTTCACTCGACTGCTATATTCTGTTCTGCAGCCACAAACGATTGTACAGCCGGCTAACAGCGTACCTGTTCAAAACCAAAGAAAAACAACAGTCAGTCTGCATTCGTTTCAAATAACCTTGACTTCTACTTCTATAAAACTATCAAATGTACTCGGGCAACATTCATCTCCTTGGCTTCACGGAATGGTGGGACGACGTACATGGGCGTCACTCGTCTAGCATGTCTACTCAATGTGAAAGATTCACCAAAGTCCCCGTGCTACGCGCGACTTTAAACGTCGCTTCCGTTTGGCGTGGACTTCACGAAGTAAGGATTGAAATGACTACCAAACTCGAACAGTTTGTCCGATTAATTATTGATTTAAAACTCTAGTGGACTTCACATTGAAATTGATTCAGCTCCTCACAGCAAGTGTAACACCGGGACAGACGGACAACTCACGTTTGTTTGTTTATATAATTTTGACAAATGTTGCTTTCCCACCATTTCTTTATGTGTGTCTGTATAATATACAAATATTGACAAATGAGAGAATGTTATTTTCCCATCAGTTATGTAGTGTATAACACCATTTCTTTATGTGTGTCTGTATAATATGCAAATATTGACAAATGAGACAAATGACAATCACTTGATACAATGAAAGGGTAGTTGTATATTATCAGTAATACAAAGGAAGTAGAAAATAGTCAAATGACAATCACTTGATACAATGAAAGGGTAGTTGTATATTCTATATAATTAAATAAGTGGAATAATGCCTATCTTGCCACGTTTGTGTATATTATACAAACACACATAAAGAAATGGTGTTATACACTACCTAACTTATGGGAAAGTAACATTCAACTATTTTCTACTTCCTGTGTATTACTAATAATATACAACTACCCTTTCATTGTATCAAGTGACTGTCATGGGACTATTTTCTACTTCCTTTGTATTACTGATAATACAACTACCCTTTCATTGTATCAAGTGACTGTCATGGGACTATTTTCTACTTCCTTTGTATTACTGATAATAC
>NW_013669218.1:30493-31385 GCF_000517525.1 Limulus polyphemus
GATTGTCCTTTGACTATTTTTTACTTCCTGTGTATTACTGATAATATACAACTACCCTTTCATTGTATCAAGTGATTGTCCTTTGACTATTTTTTACTTCCTGTGTATTACTGATAATATACAACTACCCTTTCATTGTATCAAGTGACTGTCATGGGACTATTTTCTACTTCCTTTGTATTACTGATAATATACAAGTACCCTTTCATTGTATCAAGTGACTGTCATGGGACTATTTTCTACTTCCTTTCTATTACTAATATACAACTACTCTTTCATTGTATCAAGTGACTGTCATGGGACTATTTTCTACTTCCTTTGTATTGCTAATAATATACAACTACCCTGTAACCACAAGAGACTATAAGCTTATATGTAACATTATAATACTCGTGGCCATGTTTAATGTAATTGATATGTACTCCAGGAATCACTTGTATCATTCTAAAGAGATCACAAGAGACTATAAGCTTATATGTAACATTATAATACTCGTGGCCATGTTTCATGTAATTAATATGTAATCCAGGAATCACTTGTATCATTCTAAAGAGACAATGTAATAATATCCTGGTCGTTAGTTGATCAATAATTCTAAGAACGCTGTTAATCACAATATAGCATTTTGCTTTCAACACCAGAGGGGGCGTCTCGTAAAAATACGATAAACTTAATATCCGTATATTGTAGATAGTTAGTTGTACTCCAGTCTACATCTGATGAGCTATGTCATTTGTTATAGAAGCCAGGATTCTATAAGGTTTTATCACATTCAGGTGTTGCTATAGTTTTATGTAGTAGATAATCACATTCAGGTGTTGCTATAGTTTTATGTAGTAGATAATCACATTCAGGTGTTGCTATAGTTTTTAATGTAGTAGATAATCACATT
>NW_013669218.1:32263-33339 GCF_000517525.1 Limulus polyphemus
AAGTGTTGCTATAGTTTTTAATGTAGTAGATAATCACATTCGGGTGTTACTATAGTTTTTAATGTAGTAGATAATCACATTCGGGTGTTACTATAGTTTTTAATGTAGTAGATAATCACATTGCCTATTGCTGGAAATGCAGGGCGTGTTTAGCAGCATCGAATCTTGAACCTTCTGAGACGCAGCCCAACGCGAAAATCTTTAGGTCGCACCTGATTTACTGTATAACTCTCTATTAGCGAGGGTAGCTTGTTTATGGATAAGCGGATGACAGGTAATTTTTTCTAGGACGGTACTTTAATTTTGTTTTTTTTTTTGCTGGGTACACATCATCTTAATATATCACCGATATTCTGAAATAGTCTATTTAGAGTAATCAATTACTGGAATTAATTCAATGCTTATAAATCAAATTTTTAGTTATTTAAACCCATAAGTCTCTTCATTGAGTTAAACAATGTGGGCGCGGTCCTGTTGTAGAACTCTAGTTTTCGGAGCTGTCGAGCCGGGTTCGAATTCGTGCAGTACTACGAAATATTTTCCAAATTTTAAGCTGTGGGTGCATTATCACTCGCAACCAATCCCTTATCGCGGTTGACAGGTGTTAGGGTGCTGCCGAATGGCTACCTTCCCTCTTGTTAGCAGACAGAGGAAGAAAACTTAGTTACGTAGAAAATCTAAACAAGAGTTCAGTCCCTTTCGTGATATACACGATGTAAGTAAAACAAGAGACATTGGTAACCATGGTGAAAATTAGGTAGAACGTAAGAGTTCGAAACGGATTTATTTATTTTTTCATGAACGGAAGATCGATTTCACGTGCTGAAAAAAAAAATGTGTCGAAAAAGTGCACTTGTAACGGATTTATGACACGCGAGATTTTCATTAAGGTATTTTAAAAGTAAGAAAAACGAAACCTAAAACTAAAGTTGCATAAACTAGTAGTGGAATTAAAGGAAAGCCATAGTAGGGGGCGTTTCTAGTCAAACAGAGGCAAACCTCTAAATGAGATTAACGTGGAAGAGTGGGGGGCGGGGGGCGGGGGGATCCATTCGCCTTAATTTATATCGCAGGAT
>NW_013669218.1:34277-37525 GCF_000517525.1 Limulus polyphemus
TATCGCCCTCCAGTCTTTGTGTTATGCAAACTCTGGAGAATCTCTTGCTTTAGACCCCTGGGGACCACACCTTCCCGCACTCGTAATTGGCCACAGAAGTGCCACAAGTTGCGTGCGACCATGCTAACTCTTGATCCTTCAGTTGCTCTTCCCTGTTCAAGTGTCACTCATGGAACTTCCTACTGTATGGCTTGATGTTGCCATGGCAGCAGAAATAACTTCCACTCCCACACAGTGTCCAGGGTCAGGACAGCCCACAAATAAATAAACAGGATCTCACCGTGTAGCTAGACAATCCGTGTAGACAAACTGTTCCAGTAAAGTTATTTCTAGCCCATTCAAATGCCATTTTTAAGATTTTTTTTTCAGCAACCTTAACGTTATGCTTCAACTATTTGTAATTTCACCAAACATAAGTGATTAAGAACAGTCTTTGTTTTTCAGAAACTAGCAAAAATTCCCGCACCGCGCGTGGAATTTTTTATGTTAGTTTCACGGAGAAGGCGGGACGACGTGCGTGCACGTCATTCGCCACGCAAGTGTTCTGAATACTGACCTAATCTTCACTTGAAATTAACCCATGCTGTTCAGTTTCTTCATGTTAAATATGTATTATCCAACTTTCATTTTGAACCAAGAACCATACCTTGGAAAGTTTCAGGGCGATCAAAGGTCGATAAGTGGAGGCACTGAGGGGGGGGGGGACATTTAAGTGGATGTCAAACTCGTAAACATGGGGACGCAAATAAAGTAAGGGGTTTTATTATTCACCTGAGGCGTATTTAAGAGCCCTATAGATGTTAGACTGGACACGAAGTTAAAAATGGGCTCTTAAAGCTAAGATGTGAACAAAATAATTGACTTCGAGAAAAACCCCTAGAGGCCACTAAATAATGGACAAAATTAAATGAAATAGTGTTACGTTGGCAGGTGAGGCTTAAGCTGTCAAGTTTACTTTGTAGAGTGAATGTCATCAACGAAGTAACAATGGTCATAACTAGGAAGGCGAGCAATGTTTTTGACTTTTCTAGCAATCGACCTGAGATATACGCTCTCAAAAATGTAGACGTCAGTACCAATAATATTTCCGGTCTTATTTGTTCTCCAATTTCGATCGTTTTTGAAAATTCCAGTTAGCGACCATTACAACAAAAGTGTTCGACTTTCCGTGTGACCTTGACCTTTTATGCTACATTCACCAACATTTGATAAATTAATTTCTCTCTAGGAAACACTCAAATGTTACATGAAATTTGTTCAAAGTAAGAATATTTTCCAGTTATGTGGTTGACTCCAATGCGACCTTGACCTTTGACCTAGATTCATTAAAATTACTGGCCTAGTCTTTGTGGACTACTCAACGTGTGTACTTATTTAATGAAAATCGGATGACAACTTTCCGAGATGTACTGTTTACACTCGTAGGTATGCAGAAGTGAAAACGGTACTCTAGTGGATTAACATGTTTAACCATACAATATAGGGGTTTTCTGACTCTCTCTCGTGAAGGGTCCACTGGTGGGACAGCGGTAAGTCTTCGGATTTACAACGCTAAAATCAGGGGTTCGGTTCCCCTCGATGGACATAACAGATAGCCCGATGTGGCTTTGCTATAAGAAAAACACCCAAACACACTCTCGTGAAGGAATATGAGATACAATGCTTTTGTGAAATAAAGAACTAAATTTGCAGAGTAGGCTCAAAATGATTATTACTTAAAAAGTATTCATAGCGACTTGTATTAGCTAAACATCGTTGAAATTATAAACGTTAGTTTGTCGATCTCAACAATACTCACCTGACTGTAGCCTAACACTGCCTACTTAACGTAAGCACAAGAAAACTAGAGTGTATGATACTTATGTATGATATTTATATGTAAATCCTGTTGTGTTTAAGTAACATGGGCATAAAAAAACAAAAAATAAACAAAAAAAAAACCAATGTAGATCAACTGATTTTCATACTAATATTTAATAACATGGCATAAGTAAAGCCTCATTCTGTCATGCAGAATGTACAACGCTATTGGGTTTACGGCCGAAAATGCCGTTACCACCGAGGGCACTAAACTGATTACTAGATGTTGTTGCGTGTATTTATGTATAGATTATGTGTATACGTACGTTCATGTGTAATACCAGTGTATGTGTGGTGTGTATTTTTCAGAAATATTTAACATATAATCACGATTTGGGTCACGAAATTGTCGATTATTTAAATCCTTACGAAGAAACTACTTTAGCACGAGATGATACATTTCCTGTCGGCCCTAATTAAAAAATTGAACTGTGGCAGAAACGCTCACTACCTGACGTGTAGTAATCAGAAGGATGGACTGACTGAATAATAAATGCACTCAGAATCTGTCATATTTTAATTAAAGAAATGTTTATTGATATTTTTTTTTTGAAGGATTGGGAGAGGTGTGTGTGAGAAAATGTAATATGTTCCATTTTATCTTTGTATATGTATTTAACTCCGACAGTACGTTCGCTGTAAATGTTTTGTCTGGATCGAGACTTGCACTTCAATAGTACATTTGTTGTAAATGTTAGACTTAAAATATGATGATATTGTCACGGTCAAGTTAAGACTTGACAGATATCATCTATATTTTAGGTAAAGAACCTGCTATATCTGAATTTCCCATGTGCTTGGATTAATAAATTTCATATATTTATGGTGTATTTTGACTTTCCAATATTTACCTACAGACGCAGAGGACAAAGAGAGAGAGAGAGAGAGATTTGGAAAATCTACCATTTATTTGTTTTTATGTTACAATTCTACTCGTATAGACGCCTGTTCCTTTTTTTAGTTTTGTTGCCGAGTGCTTGGAGTATCTCGCACGCACACGCACACACACACACACACACACACACACACACACACACACACACTACAGTAAAAACTACGTCGACTACATCCTGTTCTACTTTAATTAATCATTTTGTATCTGTCGACGTACACTATTCTCGTGCGTTTTGACAGTCTCCCGAGAAGACACTTAAGTTATCACCTACGTGCAAAAACGAAATGTCCAATAGAAAGAAAGGACACTGATTTTTTTGTCCGAAGTTTTAGCAAGCGCCGCCTGCTGTTCTTATAACTTTTGTGCAGGATGTCACGAAGAACGACGTTATTGATTTCATTTAGACATTTCTGCATACAAGACGTCTGAGATATAAGTCGTGTATTTTGGACAGTAGCTGTCAAAGAAAACTTATTCCTTCTGCTAGTTTCTT
>NW_013669218.1:37991-43090 GCF_000517525.1 Limulus polyphemus
AGAATCTAATGTAAGAGGCTATAAGTATTGGTATTTCTGAGCTTCATCAGTTTCATATTGATCAAACTTCACGATCAATCGCGGCCTACTTCTTGTAGGCCTAACTCAAATTAAAAATGTGTGTGTGTGTGTGTGTGTGTGTGTGTGTGTGTAGATTATTAGATATGTACATCCTCCTGATGACTTAGCAATCAGCTCGAGGTCTTATAATAGTAGGATTCAAGGTTCGACACCCGCAGCGGACACAGAATAGATAACCCATTGCATATAGCTTTGGGATATGTAACAAAACTTCTTAAACTTCTACTGGGGAAACAAATATAGAGGGGGGAGGCACAAGTTTTCCATAAAGATAACACAATACATATTTAATAAGTATATGTTTTAATGTTAGAACATAGTTCATACGAACAATAGTGTTGAACCCACTCTGAAGTCCTTCATAAGATATGAGATTAAAGTTTTCAACAGTGGACAGCATTATTGTTAGAATTAACACCACACCTGTTAACTTTTAATGTGACGAATAGGCAAATTATTTTTATGCTTTGCGGACAGAGCTTACTGAATGGCTACTTAATAAACAGCATTACAACAGATTTTTTGGGGGGCTCGGCATCACCTGGTGGTTAGGTCGCGAGTTCGAATCCCAGTCACCGAAAATGCTCGTACTATATGGTTGCCGATTGGGTCAGCCATCAGAGTATAAAAACATTCTTGGATTAGTACCGGCTGACCCCCAAACTAGTTGGAATTAAGGTCGTCAAGGTTTGGCTTGATTTGCTTTGAAATTCGAGGGCTATCTGCGCTAGCCGTCTCTAATTTACCAGTGTTAGGCTAGAGGGAAGGCAGCTAGTCAACACCACCCACTGCCTATTCTTGGGCTATTCTGTTACCAATGAATAGTGGGATTGACTGTCACATTATAACGCTCCCTTTCCAGCCCAAAACGACCTGATTTTAACCACACCCACCCACTGTTACCGGCCAGGTGTGGGTATGATGGTTGCCCTATTTAAAAACGTATCAATTCTGATATTGTTAAAATATGTCTCAAAAACAACTAATTCTATGTTTAGGAATACGACACCCAACCATGACCTTAGTTATATCGAATAACTTAACCTAACCCAACCATGACCTTAGTTATATCGAATAACTTAACCTAACCCAACCATGACCTTAGTTATATCGAATAACCTAACCTAACCCAACCATGACCTTAGTTATATCGAATAACCTAACCTAACCCAACCATGACCTTAGTTATATCGAATAACCTAACCTAACCCAACCATGACCTTAGTTATATCGAATAACTTAACCCAACCATGACCTTAGTTATATCGAATAACCTAACCTAACCCAACCATTACCTTAGTTATATCGAATAACTTAACCTAACCCAACCATTACCTTAGTTATATCGAATAACTTAACCTAACCCAACCATGACCTTAATTATATCGAATAAAAACTTGGAAGTCGGACAACATTTGAAAAAAAAAAACAACAACAACAGAAAACAATCGTCCAAGTTGATCTTCTCAAAGACAATAACGCACCATCATTGCCTAGTGTAGTATGTTTTTAAAGGGTAACCGATATGCCTATAACTGGTCGCGGACGGTGGTTAAAATAAGGACGTTATTTGCTTTAGAACCTGAGTTTTTCCTTTAAAGGAATTACTTTTGATTTATTATCTATTGTACTTCATACAGCGTAAGTAAGTGTAGAGACGAGAATATGTTTCAAAAAGTTGTACCTTTCTTGTAATTTTTACATCATATATACTTTAATCTTGATTTGTTAAGTGTGTGTGTATATTCAATAGTGCTATTCTTTTTCTATGTTATCTCTTGTTGCACGCGGTAACCCGTACGTGGTGTTGTAGACTTATGGAATTCTGGAAGGTTAGAAGACGTGTTTTTTACATGTTAATTAATTACGTATGGAGGATTATTTCATGCAGGTAGCTCGAATCTTTTAAATTTTACCATCTGTGACTTTTAATAAATTTTAATTAGGTTTGGCAGATGCCTCAACATGTTGATTACTACTGTGGAGTGATCCGTTCAGAAGACAAACACATGACAGACTTATTAGACATAAATTCACTGTACTGAAGAACCAGTAACAAACACGTCGTGCTGAAGTTTACTACACAAGCGATCACTTGTCAACTATAGACGCGTCGTGCTGAAGTTTACTGCACAAACGCTCACTTGTCAACTATAGACGCGTCGTGCTGAAGTTTACTGCACAAACGCTCACTTGTCAACTATAGACGCGTCGTGCTGAAGTTTACTGCACAAACGCTCACTTGTCAACTACAGACGCGTCGTGCTGAAGTTTACTGCACAAACGCTCACTTGTCAACTACAGACGCGTCGTGCTGAAGTTTACTACACAGACGCTCACTTGTCAACTACAGACGCGTGTGCTGCAGTTATCTTGTTTTGTTTGTAATTATGCACAAAGCTACACAAGGGCTATCTGTGCTCTGCCCACCACGGGTATCGAAACCCGGATTCTAGCGTTGTAAGCCCGCAGACATACCGCTGTGCCACTGGGGGGCTGTGAAGTTATCTATGATAAATATCCATCCATCACTCACAATTGTACTAACACTGGCAGTGGCTCAGAGGTAAGTATCTGGACTTATGATGATAACAATTGTGTTTAGAAGATACCTCTGGTGGGCACAGTACAAATAATCCACTGTGTAGTTTTGTGCTTAACAACGAACAAAATGTACTGTAAAAAAAATAACTACTTTTATGGATGATTTATGCGATATATTTGTGGTGGAGAAAAACTGCATCCAAACTATCCATTGGAAATATTTCCCAAGGACAAAAATGTTTACTTAAAACTTATTTGCTTACATGTTATTTGTTAATATTTTAAAATATAAGGCAGTATTGATCAGGACTATGAAGTATAAATTTTCCTCTTTTCCTTCATATTCGATAAGGTTTTACTATATTTTCTAGGGGGGGGGGAGGTATGAAATGACTGGTTTCAATGTACACTATCTGCTCTATTTATTAATGATTAATTTCTAACTATTTTCTCTCCAAAACTAGATGGTTTAACCAAAATTTAAAAAGTGCGAGAAAATTATGCTGAACATGAACATTGGATAAAAATCAAACATTTAATAAGCAAGTGAAACGTTCTTACAGAAATGATTAACTTAAAATTGTTTGGAATTTAATGACCCAACTGACGGAACAAATTCGTTTTTTTAGTTATGCAGGCAGTGATGTAACTCGCGAAGTAGACTTAGTTTATGCAGGCAGTGATGTAACTCGCGAAGTAGACTTAGTTTCTGCAGGCAGTGATGTAACTCGCGAAGTAGACTTAGTTTCTGCAGGCAGTGATGTAACTCGCGAAGTAGACTTAGTTTCTGCAGGCAGTGATGTAACTCGCGAAGTAGACTTGGTTTCTGCAGGCAGTGATGTAACTCGCGAAGTAGACTTGGTTTATGCAGGCAGTGATGTAACTCGCGAAGTAGACTTGGTTTATGCAGGCAGTGATGTAACTCGCGAAGTAGACTTAGTTTCTGCAGGCAGTGATGTAACTCGCGAAGTAGACTTAGTTTCTGCAGGCAGTGATGTAACTCGCGAAGTAGACTTATTTAATAAATACTTAATAAAGTTTGTTGTGTTATGGACTGCTTTAACAGAATAAAAGCAAAAGTGTAACTTTGATTCACCACTTTTGTTACCTACACGAGAAGCCAGCTGCTACGCGAATCGAATGTCATGTTACATATATATTCTTTCTGAATAAACGAAATTATAGAAAATTATATCTCGACGAACTGACGGTGTTTCAAAAATGATTTCTAAGGCCATCTGTTGGTAAAAGATACATTTTATCTACTTAAAATTTTATATCATCCTTTGGTACATATACAGCCAAATTAACGTTCACCAAGTCTGGGATCTTTTATCTATGAATACTCGTATTTAAAAGTCAAGTCTCAAGTTCAGGTGAAGCGTTCAATACACCAGTTTATCAAACCCCTAATGTAATAGTGAAATTGAAGCTATGTACTTTGGAAAAGTAGAGTAACGTGACAACATAGCTACAAGTTTTAAACCCAAAATAACTGATTAACATCTTAACGAGTTATACGTATTTCTATTTCCTGTTATTTTTAAGATTACTCATTGAGCAGTCTATCTAAAACAGTTATGTTTTTTGAAAAGCTGAAACTAACATTTCGCTCAGGTACCGGAAATTAATCTTAGAAACATGGATTCCACCATAAACGTGACGATATAGATAAACCAGCATTCTAATCACACGTATTTTACATAGTTAGATAAAATTAAAACTCGCGCATGCGCAATAAATGATGTTTTACCTCACACCAGAGACTCTGCAAACCTTCACGTTGGCAATGATTGTTTGTTTGTTTTTTGAATTTCGCGCAAAGGTATACGAGAGCTGTCTGCGCTAGCCGTTCCCAATTTAGCAGTGTAAGACTAGAGGGAAGGCAGTTAATCATCACCACCGCCAGCTCTTGGGCTACTCTTTTACCAACGAATAGTGGGATTAACCGTCACATTATAACGCCCCAACGGCTGAAAGGATGAGCATGTTTGGTGTAACGGGGATTGAACTCGCGACCCGCAGATTGCGAGTCGAGCTCCCTAACTACCTGGCCATGCCGGGCTCACGTTGGCAATGAACTAACAATGAAGGGCACATAACTCACAAAGAACTGTGGCTAGCTATTTTTAGATAGTTTCATTTGTCCTCACGTTGTGATTATTTCGGTTTTATTATCCTGAATATTCTAGAATTTCTTCGGGTAAATCACTACTGTTTAATTACGTTTCTTATCTCTATGATAATCAGAGTGGAGTGAAATTCATTATCGTTTAAATTGTGAAGTGGAGCATAAACGTTAAACTTAATCAGAAACGGAAATCTGTACTTACTGTAATTAGCGAATTACTTCCTGGATAGAACGAACAGTCAAGTATTGCATATTATTCACACACACACACACACACACACACACACACACACACACACACACACACACACACACACACGAGAGAGAGAGAGAGAGAGAGTAC
>NW_013669218.1:43938-45320 GCF_000517525.1 Limulus polyphemus
GGAACTGCCTGACCTCTGGCGACAAGAGGCTACAAACTCTTGTGGGAACTGCCTGAACTCTGGCGACAAGAGGCTACAAACTCTTGTGGGAACTGCCTGAACTCTGGCGACAAGAGGCTACAAACTCTTGTAGGAACTGCCTGAACTCTGGCGACAAGAGGCTACAAACTCTTGTGGGAACTGCCTGAACTCTGGCGACAAGAGGCTACAAACTCTTGTAGGAACTGCCTGAACTCCAGTGACAAAGTCTTGAGAACCAGAATACCTGCTGAATATTTAAATACATCCGACTAGGGACATGAGAGGATACGCGATGTCAGTGTACTACATTCAAAAACTGAGAGATACCAGGTTTAGTTACCCCTGGTGGGCAGAGCACAGATTGCCCTTTGCGTAGTTGTATGCTTAATAACAAACAACATTAAATAAATAAATACACGAAGCTTGCAGCGCCCTCCGTTTAAAAATTATTTCAACTTCAAATGAATCGAGAAAAAAAAAGATATTGATGTAATGAATATTTCATAGCTCAAGCAGACGATTAAGCAGAACTACGTTGCGAGAGTTCTCTTCAGCAACGCGTAGAAACCCAACAACAAGGTTACGAGGGTTATATTCAGTGACGCAGAACCCCAACAATAAGGTTACGCGGACTGCATTCAGGAAACGCAAAAGCCCAACAATACTCTCTTAAATGAGACCTCTTGCGTCGTGTAGAGTACGACTGTCCCCCTTCCTATGTAACTTTGTCATTATTTACCAGATATTGTGAAATAGACACGTTTGTTCAGGCAGACAGATATAAAGTAATATTTTTATATAATATATTTTGTATGTTATAAATATAATTAAAAAAAGAAAAAATTGTGTTTTTTTTTTTGCGAAATATGTGAGACAATAGTTATTTAGTGCAATTTAGTTTCTCACAAGGCCACATCCTTTACGCGCGTGCGCGCGCGCACATACACACTACAAACTGGATAAGACCAATATACTTTATCCAGACTTGTATGTCTTTTCAATGTCTTGTTAATAATGTCTGTTTCACTGAGTCAGCAGAACGCTCACTTGGCTGTCTGAAGAAACACTCCACGACATACTATCGGTCTTGAATTGATTTGTATATACCATAAAAGGGGGGGGGGGCTGGTGGTTAGGGCGCTCAACTCGCAATCCGAATCCCCGTCACTGAACATGCTCGCCATTTCGGCTGTGGGAGCGTTACTGTGGCGGTCAATCCCATTACTTGTTCGTAAGAGTAACCCAAGAGTTGGCGGTATGTGGTGTTGATTAGCTATCACCCCTCTTATCTAACATTTCTAAATTAGGGACGGCTAGCATAGACAGCCCTTAAGTAGCTTTGCGCGAAATTCATACCAAAC